>NC_064623.1:19149754-19452831 GCF_023898315.1 Schistocerca nitens | reverse complement strand
CAAAGTCCGTCAACTGCACATACGGTTCACGTCCACGCTGTCGCGGCATGCTACCAGTGTTAAAGACTGCGATGGAGCTCCGTATGCCACGGCAAACTGGCTGACACTGACGGCGGCGGTGCACAAATGCTGCGCAGCTAGCGCCATTCGACGGCCAACACCGCGGTTCCTGGTGTGTCCGCTGTGCCGTGCCTGTGATCATTGCTTGTACAGCCCTCTCGCAGTGTCCGGAGCAAGTATGGTGGGTCTGACACACCGGTGTCAATGTCTTCTTTTTTCCATTTCCAGGAGTGTATTTCCGAGTGCCGACTGGTGCACTTGTGAGGTTTCCGTGGCTTCTACAGTGAAGACGTAGTGTACGTTCAAAAGTGAATATCTCGCGGGCTATGTTGTTACTCGTAGCTAATTACGTGCAGTAGCAATCTATTGTTTGCCTGTTATTCAACTTATGTTTTACTTAATTGCTGGACCATCGACACCAATAAGTGTTTTTCAGAAATATACCACATTCTCAAAAGTACTTCTACTATCGTACTTATCATTTAAAGTCGTTAAGATAGTACCTGCAGATTTTATTTAATTGCAATCTTTCATTTATAAATGTATATGTTAAATTCATAATTAGCAATTGCCAAGTGACAGAAACCTTCGACCATTCGATTCATGTGTGTATTCTTATCGTATACTGTAGACTCAGCAGTATTTGGGCTGTAATGCGGCAACTACGTATCCCAGGCCCTAGACAACGAAACCAGCCAAAACTTTTAGTATTGCAACTCTGAGTCGGAGGGAACGTAGTTGAGGGCCATACCATCACACCATATCATTCCATTTGAATGCCCGCAAGAACCATGTCCTATCTTTTGTTTAATGCCCTAGTAACCACCAAAAATAGCGGTGACCTCAGCATAATTATTGTCTTTGAATAAAAGGGTAATTTCTGTTCGTTTCACTGTTTATTTCTCTGAGTTACCTTCTGTACTGTACTGTTCTGTAGCAGAGCAGTAACACTTGCCAGTGACACTTCAAAATTATTTTTCGCCTTACGTTTTGCACACCAGTGTATATCTCTTTATTGTACCGAGTAACAGCCTTATCTGTGCAGGACACTGCCACCATCTGTAAGATAATTACACGACACAAACCACTTCTGCAAGTGGGCTGACAAGTTCGCATTGCCTGTGCCAGAGATGAAATACTTCCCCATATTAGATGCGTGTGAGTTAATTTAACTTGGACAAGATACCGCACTTTGCAGGGCCGCGCTGTACTCGCTCGGACGGTTTCGTCACACAGATCCGTTGTATACAGCAGACGTGTCACACGCTCTTTGGCAGTTAACGCCCCATCGCCATCTCGGCTACATCGCCAATTTGCAAACACCGCCGGCCTCGTGGTCGCTGCGAATGTTTCCGCGTGTACGGACTGGCCTACGCCCCCGCTGCCGCCGTGTTTACAGGGATGGCCCCAGTGGATGCACCCTGCCGATCTCTCCGGCTAAAGCGCCTCCCCCCTCCCCAGGACACACACACATACACACTCACCCCTATTAGCTCACCCCCCCAGTGTTTGCGGACGGGGCTAAGCCCGGGCCTCGCCCCCATTAAGGGGCACCCACCCCCGCCAATTAACAGCGCTAATTAATTAGTTTCTGTCGCCAAGACGGCGGGGGTCCGGCGCCGGCCGGACAGGGGAAGCAAAACAAAACACGGCGGCGACAGGGGGGCGTGGCGCCCGTCAGCCAGCAGGCAGTCCAGGGTCTCCACAGGTCAACCGGAGGAGGCGGCGACCACCACGTCCCCCCTACCACAACTGTGCAAATACGTATGATATGGGGAACTCAGCCAACCAGTTGCCGGTATAAAAGTATGAGCATGGTTTCAAAAACTCTAAAATTGTCTCCAAAAGTACGATGGAAGATGAGAAATAACACACAATAATCTAATTTCTAAAGGTGGTAGGGGTAAAATACAGGGAGCGAAAGGCTCTTTACAATTTGTACAGAAACCAGATGGCAGTTGTAAGAGTTGAGGGGCATGAAAGGGAAGCAGTGGCTGGGAAGGGAGTGAGACAGAGTTGTAGCCTCTCCGTATTGTTATTCAATCTGTATATTGAGCAAGCAGTGAAGGAAACAAAAGAAAAATTCGGAGTAGGTATTAAAATCCATGGCAAAGAAATAAAAACTTTGAGGTTCACCGATGACATTGTAATTCTGTCAGAGAAAGCAAAGGACTTGGAAGAGCAGTTGAACGGAATGGACAGTGTCTTGAAGGGAGGATATAAGATGAACATCAACAAAAGCAAAAAGAGGATAATGGAATGTAGTCGTATTAAATTGGGTGATGCTGAGGGAATGAGGTTAGGAAATGAGACGCTTAAATTAGCAAATGAGGTTTGCTATTTGGGGAGCAAAATAACTGATGATGGTCGAAGTAGAGAGGATTTAAAATGTACACTGGCAATGGCAAGGAAAGCGTTTCTGCAGAAGAGAAATTTGTTAATATCGAATATAGATTTAAGTGTCAGGAAGTCGTTTCTGAAAGTATTTGTATGGAGTGTAGCCATGTATGGAAGTGAAACGTGGACGATAAATAATTTAGACAAGAAGAGAATAGAAGCTTTCGAAATGTGATGCTACGGAAGAAAACTGAGGATTAGGTGGGTAGATCACATAACTAACGAAGTGATATTGAATAGAATTGGGGAGAAGAGGAGTTTGTGGCACAACATGACTAGAAGAAGGGATCGGTTGCTAGGGCGTATCCTGAGGCATCAAGGGATCACCAATTTAGTATTGGAGGGCAGCGTGGAGGGTAAAAATCGTAGAGGGAGACCAAGAGATGAATACACTAAGCAGATTCAGAAGCATGTATGTTGCAGTACGTACTGGGAGATGAAGAAGCTTGCACAGGATAGAGTAGCATGGACAGCTGCATCAAACCAGTCTACAAAAAAATCGCAAATGAACTTATGTTTTAACTACATTTCTACATGGCCACCAATGTTCTCAACGCATTTCTGCCTTCGTGGTGCCACTATCATTACACCCTCTTCGTACAAGTCTGTTTGGATTGGCTGGTTGACTCGGTGGAAGCGGCCAAGGAGATGAAGAAGGAAAAGATTTTACGTTTCATGGCCACATAAACCAGCCTGTGCAGTCGAAATTTTCAGCACATGCTGTTTGTGTAGTGTGCATCTGTTGTAATTCCTGAGCCATATTAACTACGGAGGTTTCATGTTTGTCCAAATCATAGCTTTTGATCTATTACAGAGCCCTAGTACACTTCTTCATCTCATCAAAAGCGGCTTTCTTCTTTTCAGCAGTTTTGGCGAACCCATTATATAGTCTCTGGTTCTTCTTCTCCCTGTAAAAGGAGAACTTAACATGACTTTAGTTTGCTTCAGTTTCCTAGGAGAAAGGATAAATGAATAAACATTTTCTAAGTTCTGTTAGACAGTTGGAAAATTATAAACTGTGAGCAGCATTAGATGGAAAGCATATACATGTTATCGCCACCTCAATCAGAAGCGCATTAATTCATTTTATTAATAAAGGAAGCCAATTGCAGTATGTACTTATACTGTAGTGTACTGTGCGCGAGAGTCCCTGCAGTCGTAGTATCCTCTGTGCCCTCGGTGGCTAAGAAGGACAGGAAAGCGAGAACTTTGTCTATTTTTAATCTACATAAGCTATAAAACAGCGGCTTCCATTGTGAAATGGGATACATGCAACTACTTTAGTGATACAATTCCAATAATTGGTGTTGAGCAGATTATTCACTTGAGGAATGACTTGTTCTGCGCTGCAGTCTGGAACCGCAAGACCGCTACGGTCGCAGGTTCGAATCCTCCCTCGGGCATGGATGTTTGTGATGTCCTTAGGTTAGTTAGGTTTAACTAGTTCTAAGTTCTACGGGGCTAATGACCTCAGCAGTTGAGTCCCATAGTGCTCAGAGCCATTTTCAATGACTTGTTCTTTGTCTGTGAGTCAGTACGGCCCTTACAATAAAAGTATATAAATAAACGATAAAAAAATGCCGGCATGGTGGCTCAGCGTGTTCGGTCAGAGAGCTGGTTCGCTTCTGTAATTAAAAAAAAAAGAAAAAAACTGAGTGAAAGGATCAACAAACGAACTTAAAAACGGATGTCATGTGACGTCCGCAACAACCAAACACAACGATAAAAAGAAAAGGATAGGGCGTCTGCCATGTAAGCAGGAGATCCCGGGTTCGAGTTCCTGTCGGGGGGGGGGGGGGGGGGCACACATTTTCACCTGTCCCCGTTGATATATATCAACACCCGTCAGCACGTGAAGGTATTAGTATAATTCTAATTCCAGTATGAGTCCGTGATATTCGTGAATATTTCATGAATAAAACTGTCTAGATCGCGAAATAAAATGTCTTTATTTACTATGATGTTTTGGCATCTGCCATCTGGAATTAAGATGACAGGAACCGAGTTGCAGGCATTTCTTACAAAGCACAATGCTCCAAAAATTTTGAAAGTTAAAAAAGACCTATTAAAAGAGTAACTCACCAATAAATTTGAACTCGGTGAATAAGATCGCTACCATTAGATTAGGGAAGGATGGGGAAGGAAGTCAGCCGTGCCCTGTCAAAGGAACCATCCCGGCATTTGCCCGGAGCGATTTAGGGAAATTACGGGAAACCTAAATCAGGACGTGAAGAAGTTTGTCGCTGTCAGCAATAATATTGTGGCGTTTGTCACGAAGAACACGACGCAACGTAACCAAAGGCGGCAGCCCACAGGCGTAGCAAATCATTGAGGTTCACACGGCCCTCTTGGAAGTACGCACAAAACCCGGAGATACTGCCACGGATCATGAAGTCGTCCTCACAAACGCCAGTCATGTCTCTGTGAATTTCACTCTGTTTGTGATCTTCGGCCCACAAATATCGAGCGACACTTCGCTGCTGTTCACAAGTTGACGACAGTAACATGAGCACCGCGCTTGTTTCGTAGTTCAGGCTCCTCTCGCTAGATCTGCACTTAAAACCAATGTAACCTCTTTAGGGCAGAACTTCAAACTCCGTCGCCGTCAAATTTTAACATTCCAGATGCAGTACCAGGGGAGAAAAGAAATATTGTGCGTTACTTTCCGATCTCCTCTCGTACATGGACCTATTGAGGAAATTTTTTCACACTATACTGAAAGACCTAAGTCGAAACAAGGCCCCTGGAGTAGACATTTCATTAGAACTACTGACAGCCTTGGGAGAGCCAGTCCTGACCAAACTCTACCACCTGGTGAGCAAAATCCATGACACAGGCAAAATACCCTCACACTTCAAGAAGAATATATAATAATTCCTATCCCAGAGAAAGCAGGTGTTGAGAGATGTGAAAATTACCGAACAATCAGTTTAATAAGCCACGGATGCAAAATACTAACGCGAATTCTTTACAGACGAATGGAAAAACTGCTAGAAGCCGACCTCGGGGAAGATCAGTTTGGATTCCGTAGAAATATTGGAACACGTGAGGCAATACTGACCTTACGACTTATCTTAGAAGAAAGATTAAGGAAAGGCAAACCTACGTTTCTTGCATTCGTAGACTTAGAGAAAGATTTTAACAATGTTGACTGGAATAATCTCTTTCGAATTCTGAGAGTGGAAGGAGTAAAATACAGGGAGCGAAAGGCTATTTACAATTTGTACAGAAACCAGATGGCAGTTATAAGAGACGAGGAACATGAAAGGGAAGCAGTGGTTGGGAAGGGAGTGAGACAGGGTTGTACCCTATCCCCGGTGTTATTCAATCTATATACTGAGCAATTAGTAAAGGAAATAAAATAAAAATTCGGAGTAGGTATTAAATCCATGGAGAAGAAATAAAAACTTGAAGGTTCGCCGATGACATTGTAATTCTATCAGAGTCAGCAAAGGACTTGGAAGAGCAGTTGAACGGAATAGACAGTGTCTTGAAAGGAGAATATGAGATGAACATCAACAAAAGCAAAACGAGGATAATAGAATGTATTCGAGTTAACTCGGGTCATGCTGAGGGAATTAGATTAGGAAATGAGACATTTAAAGCAGTAAAGGAGTTTTGCTATTTGGGGTAGCAAAATAACTGATGATGGTCGAATTAGAGAAGATATAAAATGTAAACTGGCAATGGCAAGGAAAGCGTTTCTGAAATTTGTTAACATCGAGTATAGATTTAAGTGTCAGGAAGTCGTTTCTGAAAGTATTTGTATGTAGTGTAGCCATGTATGGAAGTGAAACATGGACGAGAAATAGTTTGGACAAAAAGAGAATAGAAGCTTTTGGAATGTGGTGATACAGAAGAATGCTGAAGATTAGATGGCTAGATCACATAACTAATGAGGAGGCATTGAGTAGAAGTGGAGAGAAGAGGAGTTTGTTGCACAACTTGAGTAGAAGAAGGGATCGGTTGGTAGGACATGTTCTGAGGCACGAAGGGATCACCAGTTTAGTATTGGAGGGCAGCGAAACGGCTCTGAGCACTATGGGACTCAACTGCTGAGGTCATAAGTCCCCTAGAACTTAGAACTACTTAAACCTAACTAACCTAAGGACAACACACACATCCATGCCCGAGGCAGGATTCGAACCTGCGACCGTAGCGGTCGCGCGGTTCCAGACTGTAGCGCCAGAACCGCTCGGCCACCAGCGGCCGGCTTGGAGGGCAGCGTGGAGGGTAAAAATCGTAGAGGGAGACCAAGAGATGAATACACTAAGCAGATTCAGAAGGATGTAGGTTGCAGTGAGTACTGGTAGATGAAGAAGCTTGCACAGGACAGAGTAGCATCGAGAGCTGCATCAAACCAGTCTCAGGACTGAAGACCACAGCAACAACAACAGTTAAAAAGAGTTATCGATGTGCCATGGATTCAGAAAACCGATGGATAAAAATATAATTAAAAAAATTACTTACACATGACATCACTTATTGGCGATGAGAAATTTCAGAGCAAAGGAGCTCATGTCAACTAACATGATACATATGAGCTTCGGAAAAACCAAATGAAATCCATGAAAAAGCAATCCCATTGGAGGTGGGCTAAGCGTAAAAGTCTTCACATTAAAATGTACACGGGGTTAAAAGTTAGTCAAACAGCTTGTATGCGGCTGGTGCCATGCGGCGACTGACAAAGTTGTCGGAGTGCTCGAAATAGCGAACACTGGTAGGTGGCGTACCTGAGCGAAAACATACGCGCACTGCAAACAGATAAAGTGTAAACTATCATTCGTCACGTTGTATCAGAAAGAGACTCAGAAAACTTTCAGGTAGAAAAAAATGAGAGACGATGGGACGTACAGAAGAAGGGGAGGTGATACTTTAAATACGAATCATACCAGTAGAAAGGAGGATAAACAGAGAGAAGTAAAATACACTCCTGGAAATTGAAATAAGAACACCGTGAATTCATTGTCCCAGGAAGGGGAAACTTTATTGACACATTCCTGGGGTCAGATACATCACATGATCACACTGACAGAACCACAGGCACATAGACACAGGCAACAGAGCATGCACAATGTCGGCACTAGTACAGTGTATATCCACCTTTCGCAGCAATGCAGGCTGCTATTCTCCCATGGAGACGATCGTAGAGATGCTGGATGTAGTCCTGTGGAACGGCTTGCCATGCCATTTCCACCTGGCGCCTCAGTTGGACCAGCGTTCGTGCTGGACGTGCAGACCGCGTGAGACGACGCTTCATCCAGTCCCAAACATGCTCAATGGGGGACAGATCCGGAGATCTTGCTGGCCAGGGTAGTTGACTTACACCTTCTAGAGCACGTTGGGTGGCACGGGATACATGCGGACGTGCATTGTCCTGTTGGAACAGCAAGTTCCCTTGCCGGTCTAGGAATGGTAGAACGATGGGTTCGATGACGGTTTGGATGTACCGTGCACTATTCAGTGTCCCCTCGACGATCACCAGTGGTGTACGGCCAGTGTAGGAGATCGCTCCCCACACCATGATGCCGGGTGTTGGCCCTGTGTGCCTCGGTCGTATGCAGTCCTGATTATGGCGCTCACCTGCACGGCGCCAAACACGCATACGACCATCATTGGCACCAAGGCAGAAGCGACTCTCATCGCTGAAGACGACACGTCTCCATTCGTCCCTCCATTCACGCCTGTCGCGACACCACTGGAGGCGGGCTGCACGATGTTGGGGCGTGAGCGGAAGACGGCCTAACGGTGTGCGGGACCGTAGCCCAGCTTCATGGAGACGGTTGCGAATGGTCCTCGCCGATACCCCAGGAGCAACAGTGTCCCTAATTTGCTGGGAAATGGCGGTGCGGTCCCCTACGGCACTGCGTAGGATCCTACAGTCTTGGCGTGCATCCGTGCGTCGCTGCGGTCCGGTCCCAGGTCGACGGGCACGTGCACCTTCCGCCGACCACTGGCGACAACATCGATGTACTGTGGAGACCTCACGCCCCCCGTGTTGAGCAATTCGGCGGCACGTCCACCCGGCCTCCCGCATGCCCACTATACGCCCTCGCTCAAAGTCCGTCAACTGCACATACGGTTCACGTCCACGCTGTCGCGGCATGCTACCAGTGTTAAAGACTGCGATGGAGCTCCGTATGCCACGGCAAACTGGCTGACACTGACGGCGGCGGTGCACAAATGCTGCGCAGCTAGCGCCATTCGACGGCCAACACCGCGGTTCCTGGTGTGTCCGCTGTGCCGTGCGTGTGATCATTGCTTGTACAGCCCTCTCGCAGTGTCCGGAGCAAGTATGGTGGGTCTGACACACCGGTGTCAATGTGTTCTTTTTTCCATTTCCAGGAGTGTATTTTACAAGAAAAAGTAGAAATTTGACCATCAGTAGCCAGACTCGGGTAGGTGCGCCGGCCCCAGATCGTATCCGCCTGGCGGATTAACGACGAGGGCCGGTCTGTGGGCCATCCTGGATGTGCTTTTTAGGCGGTTTCCCACATCCCGCTAGGCGAATACTGGGCTGGTCCTCATATTCCGCCTCAGTTAGACTACTGACATTTGAACCGGTTCGCACTATTCTATGGATTACACTAGACGCAGACTGCTGGGGTACACTTCTTACATCCAGGAGGATTCAGTGTGGCGGCAGGAAGGTCATCCGGCCACCCTCTGCAACTAACACTGCCAAATCCGTAATAACACGGCCGACCCTGCGTTGGCGCGGGACAAGGCTCACAAAAAAAAAGAAGAAAGTAGAAATTTGCTGAGAGTGAATGACAAGTGGTGGCAGCCAACGAATTGCAACTGCATTAACCGGTTTGAAGTACAGATCAAAACTTTCAAAAAACTGCCGACTTGAAAGTTACAGCTGATCGATTAACGTGTTGGGAGGTGGCATGAGCCCCCTCTCATATTTCTATCTTACGATTTTCCTCTCTAATTGCATGCGGTGAAAAGTTGCTATTCCTTCACATGCGGACTTCCCACGCTGTGTCTCTCGTCACCCAGGTGGTCCGGTGACAGGTGGGCTCCGCTGATCTTGAAAGGGTAAGCCGACGGGTGTGAGGGAGTCGAGTGAATGCTTTCCAGACGCCTACATTGTCAAAAGACACGCCCGCAGGGGCCTGAAGTAGCGGATGGGCTAGAGGTTCCGTTACTTCGCAGAAACTTAGCGAAAACACTTTCTGGTGGGCTACCATCGAGGCGTGGGAATGACTTGTTTACCCAGACAGTTTTGGCGGGCAAATTCCCGCGCTTTCTGCAAAATCGTAACTGTGATTGGCTTGCTCAGGGCATAGCTCCGTGACGTAGCAAAATCGGCGCAGAAATTGGCGCCAAGACTCTCCATTGGTGGAATGGTAGTGCTCCGGCAATAGAGTGGAATTTTCCGCCGGTTTTCGAGTTGCTGATTGGAACGGTTAACCGCGGCCACTGTCGTGGGGGCGGGAATGTTCTGTGGTCGGTTTGTACGAGTGCTCTTGTGGGGAGTCGGCTCTCGCCTTTTGGTCGGAGTAGGTTACAAGACTGAGCTCTCGCTGCTCTGGACAGCCTGCCTTCCGTTGGCTGTCTAATATACTTTTATTTAAGTGTAACTGTTTGACGAAGTTGCTGAAGTTTCGACTTCAACGTAACTTTCCGAGTTCAGTTGGCAATTGAGCGTTCTGCGTACAAGCGGCCTATGTTGTCTGTCTTGAGCAGTTTTGGCTAAAGTTGACTGAATCGGAGTTACAGTGTGACTTTGCTTGTTAAAATCAATCACTGTACCGTCAATGATTGTGTGGCGAGCCTTCTTTGTCTCCCTCAGAGGCGCATTTGTATTGCTAGGGAGTCTTTAGTCTGGAACAACCAGACCAGGCTAATTAGTTTCGTGCTATACTCGCGACATTATCATCACCACGACGGGACGTCGAAGCAACCAGCCATCGCCTCCGGTACGCCAGATCGTGTTCTTGCAGTTAAGAAGACAGTTTGGTAATGTATGTCCGCAGCACCGGCAGATAGGGATTTTCCTAGGTGATAATCAGAGCTAAGCAGAGCGCGCCTGTTCGTCTTTTTCTAACTTTGTTCTGTCTTGGGTGTTCATTGTCTGAATTCTCACTACTGTAGCAGCAATTAATGTTGGGTTGGCTGTGTGTTTCTCTTAAGATTTGAGTTGCAAGGAATTGGCTCCACATACCACTCCGTCATAAGTGTCACAATCTAGTTTAGGGACAACTTCACCTTCACAGCATTTATTTGAGTATCTAATTTGAGCCAATTTGATGTATTGTAAAATGTTTCATGTGTTTTGTTTATTATTTTGATTTTAGTCATAATAAATCATGTTGTTATTTTGGACAGAACTTTCATTCTGTTAATCGGTAGAGCAACCCTTTCATTTCTCACTACGTTAATGAAACTTTCCTTTATTTAACTTATTTATCAAATTAAATTATTGCAGGTGCCAAACTCTTTTCTACTCCACTTGCAGGGTCGATTACAGTCAGTTCGCGTTTCTTTTTAATCCATGTGCAACAGCAAAAGTCGGGGTTAGAATAGGGGGGGCTTAGGGCATCCTTTATATATGAAGATTCTAGAAGAATTTAGTGTTAAATACACTGCTTTCCCCGGCACGTCGCAGTGTGACCATACCTGCTGAGTGTGAGTTTGAAAATTTCCATTTCTTCACACAGTCTAATTTCCATCCTTTAGTCTCCTTACACAAAATTACGATTTCTCCTAGATCTTTAGTCGGATGATTAGTGACGACTAAATCTTCGTCAAATGTGAAGTGGTGCACATTACCGTCCTTCTTTCCCAGTAAATCTTTATGCCTTACTCTGTCACCCTGCCAGTTTGGCCCATATAGTAATAAGAGCAATCATTAGAAATCATTTTATAAACGCCTGAATTAGAAAAGGGATAAAAAATGGTTCAAATGGCTCTGAGCACTATGGGACTCAACATCTGAGGCCATCAGTCCCCTAGAACTTAGAACTGCTTAAACCTAACTAACCTAAGGACATCACACACATCCGTGCCCGAGGCAGGATTCGAACCTGCGAACGTAGCAGCAGCGCGGTTCCAGACTGAAGCGCCTAGAACCCCTCGGCCACCAGCGGCCGGCAGAAAAGGGATCATCAACATTGTTAATTGTGGAACCGTTATGAAAGTGATAACGCTTTGGTGGACAGGGGTGAAGTGTGTGATATACGTCTTTCCTTCGATGCTAAGGAATGCGGCACTTTCAGATCTGGTACTTGCAAAGTGGATCACAATCCCGATCTTTGCTTTCTCTAATCTGATAGGAAAAGTGAACCACTTCCACCCACACAGGCAACACTGCCCAATTTTTCCTTCTCCTTTGGGGTTACTATCCTTCCCTTACGTAAGAGCATTTTCTAGGCCCAGAAGGAATTCTTGAAAGGCCAATTGGGGCACCATCTTAGAAATCTCGATAAATGTTTTAAAATTTTATTTTTGTTGGGGGTCCCCAGCGTCAACGTATTCTGAGAATGAAAATATGACCCAAGTAGGCTGTATTCTTTTTATTATACTGGCAATTGGCCAGTTTCTACCGTGGGTCATTTCCAAGCACATGTCTTAAGTTTACAGCTTTATTGCACACTCTAATTCATCGCTGCTACATGTGGACAGGTATACATCGTATTTCTGTGCGTATGTGGCACGAAGACAGGACAATAGCGCAAATGCTTACGTGCCTTAGCCGACACACACAAATTCAAATGGTTCAAATGGCTCTGTGCACTATGGGACTTAACATCAGAGGTCATCAGTCCCCTAGAACTTAGAACTACTTAAACCTAACTAACCTAAGGACATCACACACATCCATGCCCGGGGCAGGATTCGAACCTGCGACACAGACAGATAGCTGACATATCATACTATAGCCACAGCTGTTATGATATGACCAAAGCTGTTTATAATCCTGTCTGTGGATGGTCCACAACATTACGTAAGCTACTAGCGCAATATTCAGATGGATGTTACCAACAAGTAGAAGGTATAAGCGCTTCGTCGAAGCCGCGGTTTGGCCCTTTTTCAGTATACTGGTGTCATTACAAGCTGGCACAGTTTTTGAAGGATCCTCCTGTGTCCCGGGTAATTCATTAATGTGGGTCAAGAAGAAAAGTGAACCAAGTACAGAACCACACAGGACACGGTACTTATTCTTTCCTTACTGCTCTTCCTATATCACCTGGGAAAGGAACTTGATTTAGCGACAGTCTCAAAGGGAGACTTTCAACTTACTACAGTCCTCTGTATCCTGTTGTTAAGATATGACACCACTCAAATGAGGGAATATTTTTAACATCCTTGTGTTTTAGCCACAGTAATCGAATTTCAGACAATTGAAGGCCATGGAAAAATGATAGAAAGTTACAGTACGGTAGTTTCTCAAGTTCTGACGTCCGAGCTTCAAAATGCTGTCTTGGAATTTGTGCTAAGATTGTGTATTTATGATCGGTGTCAGTGAAAGTTTTGCCACGTGAAATCGTCCATTAATTTGCGAGCATCTCGTAACGACGTAACTCGGTAATGAGGCTTCTGTATTCGAGCGGTCCCGAATCGAATATCGTGCCTGCAGGCGGCAGTAAAAAACACCCCTGGAAAGGCCACTGTCCCAAATTTGCGTACCAATAAAACAGTTCTGGACTTGGCGAACACGAATTGCTGTAAAGCGAGAACCAGTAGCATTCTGCGATCGTTTCACTCGCGCGTCGGCTGCATTATTCATGCGCTCCTCTGTTAAGCAAGGTCAGGACAAGTTTGGGCGCCGGTCAGGTCGTGACGTCAGCCGTAAAAAAGAGAAAAAAGAAACGAAGAGAGGAGACGAGGTGGTGTCCGCCGGTCTGCAGAACCAGTTCCGTAACACCGGTAAGCGTTTTAAAGCGGGCCCGAGCTGTCCTCTGCTCGCCCAACGAGATAACGTTTACAGTTGAATATCTGCCGTCGCCCGGTTTATATCCGACGTTAATTCCATCTGTTTGGCCTAACAGCTAATGGCCGTTCGGCAGTATCCTCTGCAGGCATTTACCATACTGTTTGCAACAAATTAACCTCCCTGCAGTGGGCGTAATTCACAACCGATGCCTACACGTGCATCAGCTGATAATGCGTGATATGACGAATGGCTGGAGTATACGAGAACAGTGGGAACGGTGTCCAGTTATTACAGTTTACGTCGCGAATGGTTTAGAAGTACACCGATATGGCGGATTTGTTTAATGGATTGTGCCTGTTTGTGTAGAAGAGTGTGAGAGTGACGTAATAAAGTGATGAGGTTGGTAGACTGGATACATGTCCGAACAACGCACACTGCTGTGCTAAACTGAAGGATGAAACTATCTTTCCCATGATGCGTACTGACAAGGACGTAGCTCGACGAAACTTGGACCATACATACAAAGAACTGCTAAGCATAGTGCAGAAGGTAACCGAAAGAAGAACGCATCGAGACGAACAGAAATTACACCTTTATTCAAAGTGTAACGTACCCTTAGAAAAAATTATAAATGACAGTGCTGGTAAACCTCTTACGCTATTTGATTTTCCAACAGCTGAGCAAAACTGAAGATACTGAGACATTTCTCTCTTTACTTATTCTGATCAACACTAAACTGACATACAATATTTTTAGCGCAACGCAGTCTGACTTTCAATAATCCCTACAAAAGAATTGCCCTGACTAACAATAACCTATACCCTTCGTGAATCACTTACCTCACAAAAATCTTCGTTACTCGAACTACTGCAATACAGCGAGCGTCACTACTGCCAGCTAAATAAAAGATTCTAACTACTGAAGGCACTAACTACTGATAGGCATAGTTAGCAAATGAAAGATTTTGATAAAGAACAAACAAGTGTGCGTTGTTCGGACATGTATCCAGTCTACCAACCTAATCACATTATTACGTCACTCTCACACTCTTCTACACAAACCTTAATAGTGTTCAAAAGTCATAATATACATATCAGTTCATGACATGCAGTCTTACAAATTTCCTTTTTCTGACGGACACACGTCCAGATCGTCCGCTCTCAAAACCCTGCCATCTCTCTCCCCACATCCACCACTGCTGGCGGCTCACCTCCAACTGCGCAACGCTACGCGCTGTTCACATCCAACTGCCCAACACTACAAAAGCGAATATTCCCATAATGCCAACCAGCCACAGACTGCACACAGCACAGCCAGTGTTTTTCATACAGAGCGCTACGTGACGTTACCAACATAAAAACCTAAACATCCTGCTTACATATCCCCCATGCTCCCCACAAAAAATTTTACAAATTCTTTTGGGCAATGACCACTACATATTTGTTAATTTTTTTTTACATTAACACTAATAAATATATCAAATGCACACACTTATCGATACAATGTTGGTCAAAAGCTAAAATTGTACACTGTCTATAAAGTCAGTCCTGATCATTCATCACAGTAGTAATTACATTGCACAGAGTCTGATCGGTAAAAGAAAATGCACACGAAAGTAGTGGATTTCCATGTAGTCTTGAAGAAGTAGTGTTGTCCTTCCAACGGAAAGACAATGTTAACTCTTGACATGCAGACCGGTAATGGGCCACAACAGAGCAAACCCACAGCTGAATCAGTCGAAGTTTTGAAGAATTATGAAACGTCCGCTTAGAAAAATTTATAAATGACTGTGCTGGTAAACCTCTACGGTACTTGATTTTCAAACAGCTGAGCAAAACTCAACGTACTCAAACATTTCTCTCTTTACTTATTCTGTTCAACACTAAACTGACACACAATATTTTTAGCGCAACGCAATCTGATTTTCAATAATATTCAAAGATAATAATAACTCAGAACCAGTTTTGCGATTTATGACGGTCTCCCGGACATTGCAAAAAGGTGTGACGTGGTTCTTGACAGAGCACGTGATCAGCATGGACGGCAGTGTATGCTCCCAGGCCAGCCGTGTGGTTGGTGAGGCGCTCCTGTGGTGGAGTCTTCCATCCAACCACCACCAGCGCGTCTGACAACTGCTGCATACTTCCCGACGCACCTCACACGTACACGGTGGGAATTAAATCGGGGGAACAGGCAGACCACATCATTCGGCGAATATCGTCTCTTTCCAAGAGCCTCTCCACGTGCGCTATCCCACGTCTCGCATTATCACCCATAAAAACGAAGTCACTGTCGAATGCACCACTGAAAAGACGCGCATAGGGGAAGAGTACTGCGTCACCGTAACTTTGACTGGTGAGAGTAAAGACGTGTTCAGATTATTAGACTAAACGATTATTTTTGATGCTCTTACGTTTTCAGGTGTAAAAATAGGAGAGAAAAGTGTGATAACAGATTTTTTTTTAATGGTTTGTTGATGCTACCAAACTTCCCTTCCAAGCAACTCACAGATCACTGAATTTTTCACAGTTGGTAACAGTTGTCATTTTCCCTCCAAGGGTGTTGGTGTGAGTTGTCTGTGTGAATGCTTTGAAACTGTGTTTACAGTAACATTTTATGTTTCTGTGGTGTACTCCATCTTGTTATTTATTCTATCAACTGAAAGGGTCCTGTAGTCCCCTTTCATTATCATTTTATTTACTTTCCAGTGATACAAAACTCTCTGGAATGCGTGAGCGAATGAATGTGGGTGAGTTTCACTTTGCTGTACGTTGGTTTAGTCTGCTGCAGAGAATCAGCGGTAGTCGTACAGAATGGGTAACCCCTGGAGTTTTCAGGTAGGCAAAGAGGTTTGCTCTCCTCGCGTGAAAGTTACCGGTTTAGGTTGGTGGCGGAAACCTCATCTCTGGGTTTTCCTGGCCACAGAATCGTGTGGGGGAAGTTGGAGTGGGTGATACAGCGCACCTAGGGTGTGCAGCCAAGCTCTCTTCGAAGGACGGTGAGTTTGATAGGTCGCCGTTGGATTCCTTTCATGTTAATTTCTTAAATCTGTTGTCATTTACGGCATACATTCCACTTCTAAATTTACTGTGGTGTTCTGACTCTATCTGGGAGGAGACTGAGCAGTGGAACGTGTTACGTTTACACATAATCAAGAACTATCTGTCACACTACTACACTTTAAAACAAAGCTTATATGTAATTCATGTCACACAGTCTCATACGGAACCTACATCCGCTTTCTTTTATATACTGTATATGGTAAGATACTGTCATCCCCCTTCCCTTCTGTGTGAGAGGATGAATGAGCAAATGTATTTCTAGTTGCATGCTCGATGGTAGCAGACAAGCCTGTCTGCTAGAGAACAGTAGGACCAACGTCGGAACAGGTAGCTACGCTTTCTAAAAGCAAAGACGTTTCTATTATTGGTATGGTTCTGTCCGTCCGTTGTCATGTTGGTATAGGAAGCTGCCCCTCTGGCCACTTCCGTTTGTATTTGTGAGCCACCCTCAGGAAGGGACCACGGCAGTCTGTCCGCGGCGAGCGTCTGAAGTGGTAAGATCTCCGGCTAAGCGCGTGTCTGCTAAGTCCGTAGGACAATGGATTTCTTAAGTTCAGCCTAACTGAAAATTTAATCACCTTTATTTCAGGTTTATCTCTAAAATATCTAATGTTATCTTAAATTCCAACGCAGTGTAAGTCGCGTGTGAAGTTCAGAATATCTTCCGGTAGTTGCTTTGTCACTACTTTGTGAGTTAAGTGGAACCACGTGTTGATCAGTAACTCTAACTAAGATCATCAGTCTTAAATGCGAATGCTTGTGTGATTATAACGTCTCGTCTTGACAATATTTTTCAATATAGCAACTTTTCTTTATGTTCAACCCACGTGGGGTGTACTTTGCGAGACCAGTACCACGTGCTTATGTAACTGTTTGACCCATCAGGTTAATAGTAAGACGATAGTAACCAGTTCAAGGTTTTGCTTTAGTAAATTGCGTTTCGATGTAATTTATTTAAAATTGTCAAACTTATTGTGGAGTTACACTCTTTGTGTAAACCAAGCTGACCATGTGAAGCATGTGGTGTAATCATCAAAGTAGCCCTCGGCTATTCTTTTCGGGAAGATTTCACAGAGAGTTAGTATGAATTTAGTATACCAGTGTGTGGTAATTACATGACGGACAGGATTGCGCTACGAACGTAACTTCTTTGGGTGAAAATGGAATCGGTTGGTTGTGATTAATTTCCTCTTGCATATGGTTCAATGCTCTTCCTGTGTTATTTTATAAATGCAGTGTTGTATGCAGTCTCCCAACCTTGGCTCGATATTTGATGTGTTCTGTAAGATTACAAACTCATATTTTTACAATCCTAAATAAGGCACCAGTTTAGTTATGAATCAAGTTTAATATGCTGAAATTTTAACGGAACAATGACCAATGTTAAAATAAATTTCTTTTTATTAAATTCTCTTATATATATATATATATATATATATATATATATATATATATATATATATATATATATATATATATCACCGGTTGTCGGAAGACGACTATTAAAAGATTATAATTAAAGTTAGTCTGGTTGGGAATGTGGTAAGCTAGACTGGATACCTGGTGAAACAGTTGCGCAGTAATGCAAGGTTAACTTCCCCAGATATCTCACAGCTTTTAACCCGCTTTTATTGGCTTGAATATCAGCACAGCTTTCAGAACAACTCAATGCATCAACATTACAAGTTGGTTTAACCGCGTGGCGCGTTATCTCGTAGCGAGAGGGTGTGTGATGTCCGTGAAAGGAGATAATTAGCAGAACACATGCATATAGTGACTAAATGTGTGTAATCCAATTTGAAATAAATACTGTTTATTACTTAGTGTGTAGCTGAGTTAGGACTTTACCCATTTTATTGTCCGATTACTTAAAGTTTTACATGGATAACTTTTTGTATGGATGTTGCATTTACGGTAACAGCACGATTTGGAATCATTTTGATTAACCTTCATTTTCTGAATCGTTTACCAACAGAAGAGGGGTAGGATCATTGCAGGTATATTTTCTTTGTATTGAGAACACTTTCTTGCAGTGTACTAGCCTTAATCACTCTTTTTCCTCACTAAATAGCTAATTTTGCCACTAAATATATAAATGGAAATAAACAGTGGTTAATTGATGCAATCAACAAAAACTGCAAACAAATAGAACCTATGCAAATCATCATACACAGATTACACACTGTTGAAGGGACCATGAGGCAAGAACAATATACAGAAATCTTTGAAAAGGAACTTCTTCCCCAAATATATGAGTGGTTTCCTAATAAAGATGCCATTTTTATGCGTGATAGGCACCTTACCACAAAGCCAAAAGTGTTTCCATGTCCTTGGAAGAAAAGCAACTGAAATTGTTGCCGTGACCAGGGACTAGTCCTGATATGAACCCAACTGAAAATTTATGTGCTATTGTGAAACAGAGGATAAGGAAATTTACAATAACCACGAAAAAGGATCTAATGGAGAAACTAGAGGAAATCTGGTTCCATGACAATGATATTAAAATGTCATATAAAAAGTTAATCAAAAGTATGGCAGACAAGATAAACATGTTGATTAAGAACGAAGGCATGCATACAAAGTATTGGATATACAAATATAATCTGTATGTGGACGTCGTCGTCGGCTGATACTCGTAGCCGAGTTTTCATTTCTCTCCTGCGATTTACTTTGTCACGGTTCAGGTGTGCAAATGTCTTCGATGGCTTAGTAGTCCAGTCCTAGCACGGAACATGCGACCACAGAAATTACAAATGATGGACGGTGGAGGACGTGGCTGGGCTTCGAGGAGTTTATGTCTGTGGCATTTGTCATTCTCCAGTCTTCGAAGAGCATTTGAGGTAGTTAAGCGCCAGCGACTGCGATCTTCTGCTATGGTGGACCAGTTACTCTGATCGATGTTCAAGGTTTTTAGATTTTTCTTATACTGATCCTTATAGAGTTTAAGAGGGGACCTCCCCGCTTTTTATCTGTGCTCACTTCACTGTACAGCATTTGACGTGGAAGTCTGTCATCTCTCAATCCGATTGGCATGTCCAACCCATCTTAGTTGGTGCCCAACAATGAGAGCTTCTACACAATTCGTTTTCGCTTTGTCAAGAACAGTGGTATTCGATATAAAGTCATCACATTTCATGTTCATGATGTATCTTAGCTTCTATTGGTTGAAGCATTCTAGTTTCTTCAGATCGCGGCGATATAATGTCCAGGTTTCGCAACCACACAGTAGCGCTGAGATGACAACAGCTTTGTACATCATCAGTTTGGTGTATACTGTTAGGTCTTTATTCAGGAGGACACGTTTTCGGGGACGACCAAACGCTACATGGGCAGCACGTATTCTGTGCTCCACGTATTTTTCAGATGAGCAATTAGATGATAATATGCTTCCTAGATAAAGGAAATGGTCCACTTGTTCGATGGGTGTATTAGTAATGGAAGTGGATTTAAATGTTTATTAAATGTGAAGTTTTGGAAAAAAATGTCTTTAGTCTAATAATTTGAAGACGTCTGTACTGTGTTCAAAGATTTAGAGGTCAGTAAGCCCATACAACGTTATGCCTCCCCGTATCGTAACGGCTGGACCACCAAAGAGATCATTTCAAAGAATGATGGACATACCCTCTGCCCCTCCCCCCCACATTGCCCCCCCCCCACATTGCCCCCCCCCCCTCTGCCCCCTGTCGAACATGATCGTTTTGTGTCTAGTTGTGTTGGCACGTGTGGAGCATTATTCTACTTAGGGATATTAGTCTATAGAGGGTGCCACAGATGACAATCGAAGGCGTCCAGCCTCACACCACGAGTCCTGGTAATTGGGCCGTACGACGGGCGACATTCAGGTTGGTATCTCACTGCTGCCTGGGTCATCCGCAGGCACGTCCTCGGCCTGGAATCGCACTGACTGGAGTAGAATTCTCTCCAGTGACGAGCCCCGCTCAGAACTGAGCCCCGATGACCAACGAAGACTTACCTGGAGACGCACCTCACAGCGGTGGGACAACAACCTGACTCGCTTGCCACACCGCCTGAAAACCAGGAGCAGTTGTCTGGGGTGCCATTTCATTCCATAGCAGGACCGCTTTGCTTGTCAACCGCGGCACTCTTTCAGTACAGAGGAATGTAGACGATATTCTGCAGCCCGTTTCGTTGCGCTTCATGGCAAGCCATCCTGGCCTTACATTTCAGCAAGATAATGCTCGCCCGCAGCCAGCAAGAATTTCTACTGCTTCTCTTCGTGATTTCCAGACCACACCTTGACCAGTAAGGTCCACGGATCTCTCCCCAACTGAGAACGTTTGCATCGTTATGGGCAGAGGCCTCCAACCAACTCGAGATTTTGACAGTCCAACGCCGGACATCCAGCAATTCTATCAATCAATGCTAAGCCGAATAACTGCCTGCATGAGGGTCAGAAGTGGACCAACGCCTTATTGACTTGCTCAATTTGTGAATCCCCCCATGAACCATGGACCTTGCCGTTGGTGGGGAGGCTTGCGTGCCTCAGCGATACAGATAGCCGTACCGTAGGTGCAACCACAACGGAGGGGTATCTGTTGAGAGGCCAGACAAACGTGTCGTTCCTGAAGAGGGGCAGCAGCCTTTTCAGTAGTTCCAGGGGCAACAGTCTGGATGATTGACTGATCTGGCCTTGTAACATTAACCAAAACGGCCTTGCTGTGCTGGTACTGCGAACGGCTGAAAGCAAGGGGAAACTACAGCCGTAAATTTTCCCGAGGACATGCAGCTTTACTGTATGATTAAATGATGATGGCGTCCTCTTGGGTAAAATATTCCGGAGGTAAAATAGTCCCCCATTCGGAACTCCGGGCGGGGACTACTCAAGAGGACGTCGTTATCAGGAGAAAGATAACTGGCGTTCTACGGATCGGAGCGTGGAATGTCAGATCCCTTAATCGGGCAGGTAGGTTAGAAAATTTAAAAAGGGAAATGGATAGGTTAAAGTTAGATATAGTGGGAATTAGCGAAGTTCGGTGGCAGGAGGAACAAGACTTTTGGTCAGGTGATTACAGGGTTATAAATACCAAATCAAATAGGGGTAATGCAGGAGTAGGTTTAATAATGAATAAAAAATAGGAGTGCGGGTTAGCTACTACAAACAGCATAGTGAACGCATTATTGTGGCCAAGATAGACATGAAGCCCACGCCTACTACAGTAGTACAAGTTTATATGCCAACTAGCTCTGCAGATGATGAAGAAATTGATGAAATGTATGACGAGATAAAAGAAATTATTCAGGTAGTGAAGGGAGACGAAAATTTAATAGTCATGGGTGACTGGAATTCGTCAGTAGGAAAAGGGAGAGAAGGAAACATAGTAGGTGAATATGGATTGGGGGGAAGAAATGAAAGAGGAAGCCGCCTTGTAGAATTTTGCACAGAGCATAACTTAATCATAGCTAACACTTGATTCAAGAATCATAAAAGAAGGTTGTATACCTGGAAGAATACTGGAGATACTAAAAGGTATCAGATAGATTATATAATGTTAAGATAGAGATTTAGGAACCAGGTTTTAAATTGTAAGACATTTCCAGGGGCAGATGTGAATGCTGACCACAATCTATTGGTTATGAACTGCAGATTGAAACTGAAGAAACTGCAAAAAGGTGGGAATTTAAGGAGATGGGACCTGGATAAACTGAAAAAACCAGAGGTTGTAGAGAGTTTCAGGAAGAGCATAAGGGAACAATTGACAGGAATGGGGGAAAGAAATGCAGTAGAAGAAGAATGGGTAGCTCTGAGGGATGAAGTAGTGAAGGCAGCAGACGATCAAGAAGGTAAAAAGACGAGGGCTAATAGAAATCCTTGGGTAACAGAAGAAGTATTGAATTTAATTGATGAAAGGAGAAAATATAAAAGTGCAGTAAATGAAGCAGGCAAAAAGGAATACAAACGTCTCAAAAATGAGATCGACAGGAAGCGCAAAATGGCTAAGCAGGGATGGCTAGAGGACAAATGTAAGGATGTAGTGGCTTGTCTCACTAGGGGTAAGATAGATACTGCCTACAGGAAAATGAAAGACACCTTTGGAGAGAAGAGAACCACTTGTATGAATATCAAGAGCTCAGATGGAAACCCAGTTCTAAGCAAAGAAAGGAAGGCAGAAAGGTGGAAGGAGTATATAGAGGGTTTATACAAGGGAGATGTACTTGAGGACAATATTATGGAAATGGAAGAGGATGTAGATGAAGATGAAATGGGAGATAAGATACTGCGTGAAGAGTTTGACAGAGCACTGAAAGACCTGAGTCGAAACAAGGCCCCGGGAGTAGACAACATTCCATTAGAACTACTGATGGCCTTGGGAGAACCAGTCATGACAAAACTCTACCATCTGGTGAGCAGGCTGTATGAGACAGGCGAAATACCCTCAGACTTCAAGAAGAATATAATAATTCCAATCCCAAAGAAAGCAGGTGTTGACAGATGTGAAAATTACCGAACTATCAGTTTAATAAGTCACAGCTGCAAAATATTAACGCGAATTCTTTACAGACGAATGGAAAAACTGGTAGAAGCGGACCTCGGGGAAGATCAGTTTGGATTCCGTAGAAATGTTGGAACATGTGAGGCAATACTAACCTTACGACTTATCTTAGAAGAAAGATTAAGAAAAGGCAAACCTACGTTTCTAGCATTTGTAGACTTAGAGAAAGCTTTTGACAACGTTAACTGGAATACTCTCTTTCAAATTCTGAAGGTGGCAGGGGTAAAATACAGGGAGCGAAAGGCTATTTACAATTTGTACAGAAACCAGATGGCAGTTATAAGAGTCGAGGGACATGAAAGGGAAGCAGTGGTTGGGAAAGGAGTGAAACTGGGTTGTAGCTTCTTCCTGATGTTATTCAATTTGTATATTGAGCAAGCAGTAAAGGAAACAAAAGAAAAATTCGGAGTAGGTATTAAAATTCATGGAGAAGAAGTAAAAACTTTGAGGTTCGCCGATGACATTATAATTCTGTCAGAGGCAGCAAAGGACTTGGAAGAGCAGTTGAACGGAATGGACAGTGTCTTGAAAGGAGGGTATAAGATGAACATCAACAAAAGCAAAACGAGGATAATGGAATGTAGTCAAACTAAGTCGGGTGATGCTGAGGGGATTAGATTAGGAAATGAGACACTTAAAGTAGTAAAGGAGTTTTGCTATTTGGGAGTAAAATAACTGATCATGGTCGAAGTAGAGAGGATATAAAATGTAGACTGGCAATGGCAAGGAAAGCGTTTCTGAAGAAGAGAAATTTGTTAACATCGAGCATAGATTTAAGTGTCAGGAAGTCGTTTCTGAAAGTATTTGTATGGAGTGTAGCCACGTATGGAAGTGAAACATTGACGATAACCAGTTTGGACAAGAAGAGAATAGAAGCTTTCGAAATGTGGTGCTACAGAAGAATGCTGAAGATAAGGTGGGTAGATCACGTAACTAATGAGGAGGTATTGAATAGGATTGGGGAGAAGAGAGGTTTGTGGCAAAACTTGACTAGAAGAAGGGATCGGTTGGTAGGACATGTTTTGAGGCATCAAGGGATCACAAATTTAGCATTGGAGGGCAGCGTGGAGGGTAAAAATCGTAGAGGGAGACCAAGAGATGAATACACTAAGCAGATTCAGAAGGATGTAGGTTGCAGTAGGTACTGGGAGATGAAGAAGCTTGCACAGGATAGAGTAGCATGGAGAGCTGCATCAAACCAGTCTCAGGACTGAAGACCACAACATCAACAACACAGTTTGTGAAGCTCTCTGTCTTGAATAAATCATCAAATTTTTCTAAAACTGATTCTCTGTAGATGTACATCACATCTACTGATTTCCGTCCCATTTGGATAATTCCTCATGGTGTGTCTTTTATTTTCTTGTCTTACAGTGTATTTCTAAATGAGATCCCCCGCTACACCCGCAGGACAGGACAGATAGTTTAATTTATGGAAAGGATCCAAAAGGAGTGGCTGTCAGTTCCACTCGATCATATTACTTTATTCGTTTGACAAACATTTACAAGAGTAAGGAAAACATTAAAAACAGAGCAAGCCAAACATTAATTTTAGAACTTAATTACCGGCTAAATGCGCCATTCAATCTCACGCCTCAAGGACAAGATAACTTTAATTTAAAACCGGCTCAAGGCCAATCACTTAAGACTCAAAAACAAGAATTTGAATTTTAAAAGTATAAGGCCTCATCTTAAAACATTTCTCTGAATTAAGCTGAAGGTCCAAACACTCTGACTCCTTAAGGGCAAAACAACTTTAATTTAGCCGGCCGTGGTGGCCAAGCGGTTTTTGGTGCTTCAGTCTGGAACCGCACGACCGCTACGGTCGCAGGTTGGAATCCTGCCTCGGGCATGGATGTGTGTGATGTCCTTAGGTTAGTTAGGTTTAAGTAGTTCTAAGTTCTAGGGGACTGATGACCTCAGATGTTAAGCCCCATAGTGCTCAGAGTCATTTGGACCAGCTTTAATTTAAAATCGGCTAGAAGCTATACATAAACAAACATCAAGGTCAAATAAAGAAAAGGCAGCACATGAAACGGAGCTCCGAAGTTTCCAAGGGTCGGCCTGGAATTCAAACACCAATGATCTCCTGAGAGCAAAGACAGCAAGTCCGTCTGTACCAACAAAGGTGATAATGAGCGAACATCCAACATTGGCGGTCAAAACGGAAGACCTATCTCTCTCTCTCTCTCTCTTTCTCTCTCCACCGCTGGATTCCCAGCAAAGCTCGGCTCCCCTCTCTCGTAACTCAGAAGGCGAATCATATTCTCGAAACCACAGAATATTCTCCCTCTCTACAGACTCTTCCGAACGCCGGCCAACCATATTCTAGTCTTTTGTCGTCCAGTGCGGAAAGTTTGCGAGGAAATACCTGTACTCATACAATGGTACGCTTCTCAGAGTAAAAATCCTCGGAAATAATCCAGCCTGCGATTTCCGAGGTAACACTTCCTCGTTTCTCTCTGCACGCGTCCAAGATTTTGAGAGTTTCCGAACTATTATCCGGTTATCCTTCCGGCCACGCTACACCACCGGCCGGCCGCCGCTCTATTGTGCTTCAGCGCGCAGGTGCCCAGACCGTCCGTCTTGGCACTTCCTGTGTGAAGCAGGACCGACACACCTGTGCCGGCTTCTCCACCCAGGGCTTGAGTTGCGCCTGCAGTTTCATTCCCACTGGCGTTCCAACCTCTAATAGTATAGGCAATCATTCATTAAGCCATTTTGGTAATAAAGACACCCCATCACCTTACATGCAATAAGCGTTAACAGTTATTTAGAAGATGTACGTGACAATGTCAGTCTTCTTTAAATATTCATATATACGATGTACAATCTACCAAATGATACATAATTCCAGTTGTAAGTCACGGCAAAGTATGTAGATGAGGGCTTGTAAGGTGTGAAATTATAGCCACATTACACATCACATCTGATACTTCTGGACTGCACTAACGTGAGTTATTTTGGATTAATGCGTTTAAACAATCTTCATGAAAGCCTGGAGGTCTTCCTGAAAATGGAGAGTCACTAATGTGAAATGCTCTGTCCAATGGCATTATCCCTATACACTGAGAGTTGGTAATACTCTCTTAGGATGTAAAGGTTGGCTACAGCGCGCTTACACAAGCTCTGGGATCTAAGATATTGTTGTCGCGCCTCGCAGCGCACGGATTAACTAGTGGCAGTTTGGGGGCCAGTGTAGGAGCCAGCCTGCTGTGGTGCGCACGTGTGTTGGGCGAGAGGTCGTCGGCGAGCTGCCGTACTGCCGTGTCCGCCAGCAGCCACACACGATTTGGTATTGAGTTGATATTTTTTATAATTTGCAGCGCGCTTATTATTTTAAAGGAAAAGGTTTGTGTATGTGCGTAGCAGCAGTCGGTAATTTTGATAATGATAGGAGTTGAATTCTTAAGGGGATACCGTAGTTAGATTAAGTATTGATTTTTGTCATTGATTTCTTTTGTAATTGTCAGGGAATTCTTTCACTATGTATTCAATTGAGAAGTATTTCAGCCTGTCTCAATTCAATTGAGAAGTATTTCAGCCTGTCTCAAGAGTTTGACTAATTTGTAATATTGCTTTAATGCCACTGGAGGCAGATTTACAAACGAAGCGATTGTTCAAAGAGCTTCTAGCGTTTTGTTAATCGAATGAGAAAAAAATCACTTTCAGAATATAGTTTTTTGTTTGGGTTATCATTTATCGAGTTTAGATTTGACCAAACCCTTTCTCTTGAATTATATGTAGTTGTAGTAAGCAGCAGCAGCCGCAGCAACAGCAGGAGCCGCCATACAGAACATGCATTGCACTCAGCACGAATAATAGGTTTTTTTATGTTTTTGTTAAATAATGGAATGCAGCAGATCAAGCAGTGGCAGCAGAAAGACCAAGTAAGTTATTTTTTGCGCACAGGACCAATTAAAAAATAAATAAAATTTTGGCGATCTCTGTAATAGCAAGGTTAACAAGAGTATAGTCTGTCGGTAAACTGAAGAGCGAGCGAGCGAGTCCCCGCTCTGCCTACCCTGCTACGTCATAGGGCACTTCTACAGGCTGCTTCACAACGTAGTACCGCCCCTGCCGGGGCGCGCGCTTCAAATCTGAGGCGATGCCGTGTAAAGATAGGTCCCGGCTGCGTTCATTTCTAGACAAATGTATTAAGACCATAAGAAATACAAAAAACGATAGCTTCTTCCGAAACACAACATTATAGAGTAAATAATATTAAGATAAGAATGGAAGTCAGGATTATACTACAAACACTGAACCGATTGCCTGTTCATGTGAATGTATTGTATGTTCCTCTACTGCTATTAATTCAACGAACCCCATATAATGCAATCAATCTGTAGAATTTGAGGCTTGGTCTTACTTTGTGTTTCTACTAAAAGGTAGAAGTTTTCTTTGAAGGACTGCATTGGAACTTAACAATTTTTGCAACACGAAGAGTGTTTAAAAAGTAAGCAGAAATTTATAATTTTGCGTGTTGTATTAGTCCGATTTGCACTACTTTTTGTCTCTGTCTTCGTAAACATGTCTCAAAACTATGTGTACAAATGTTATGCATATTGGGTATTTACTCTGTTGTTAGCTGTCAAAAAGGTTACATGTGTTTTGGTATTTGTTTTGTACAAAAATAGTTTAGAGAATCTGTATTAAATTTTGTCACAGGAATGGAATGAAATTTTGAGAAATGTTAAATATTGCTTCTGGCGAGCCTTTATAAGTGAACCAAGGGCATGCAAGTAGTATAAACATTTCAAAGCAGACCTTAAAGGACAGCGGTTTTACACGCATGGATGAGATTAAAAATGCACAGTTAAGAGACCCATAAACTACCCCGAAGAAACAGTTCCTAAGAATTTCGGGAATTGGGAAAAGCACCGGTAGAAGTATATTGTATGTAATGGGAATATTTTGAAGAGGATAGCACTGCTGTAGATTAACAAATAAATTTCTTACCAAAAAATCAAAACTGATACGTGAACGCATCTCGTATGTCAAACTTTTTGCTTAGAAGTCCAGAGTCGATGTACATGCTTTGAAAAAAAATTCAGCATTGTTTAGAATAGCTATTGCGCACAAATTTCAAACAATATGTCTCAGAATCAGGTGAATAGTGACCGAGACAGATATTTAGTGTTCCATAAGCATCAAAGGTTTCACGTGATTTTGAAACTGTCTATAATGATCGGTTTCCTCACAAGATTCTTAGTTTTCCTTCGTGGAGATTCCACTAAACCGTGCGGCTTATTTTCGCGTTCCTTCCTTACGCGTCCTATTCGACGAGGCTGACGTTTGCATAAATAGCAGTCCTTTGATTGTGACTGGTAATATTAGCCAACAGTTCTTTTTGGGTCGCCTCTTTAATACACGATGTAATAACATTAGAGACGATCGAACGCTCGTTACCCCCCAAATACCTCCTCTTCCTCGTATTCTGAAAACTTTCTTGCAATGCTAGACGATTATCCATCACTTCCGGATACCGAAGTATATCAGTAAGTATACAAAGTTAACTGAATGACACTGTCAACTAAGATCCCACGAACAGAAATGACGTATATCACTGCACGCCGATCTACACCTCTAGACAGGTAACGGGCAGCAGATTTTGGGTGCCCCTGTAGGCCGGTGGCAGCGTTCTTCCGGGAAAGGCCACTTCCCCCACCAAAAGCGCTGCTCGCTCTTGAGTTTACAGACAAACTATACAATCACGAGATTTTCAGTAGAAAACACGAGATAAGAAGATAGAGCTCGCGACTTTCAACACGGTGCAATTGTTTCTGGCTGTCTCCGCTGCCGCCATTTGTCTACTGAACTGACAGAAGGCTATGCCGGAAGTGTTCCGATTTCACCACTTCGGACACCATTTTCTAGCGTCCGCAACTCCACTCACTATCTCTAAATGACAATATGTAAACTCAGATAGGGACAGTGAACTACAAATAAATAAATGTCAATCGATAAATAAACAAATAACCTCCAGAATACCAACATGCGAATCAAATGCGCTACGAAGTTACGAACCAGCCCTATATAATTTAGCTGAAGTCTTTCTTGGATGCTTGGGCAAAACCCGTGCATCCACTGTGCCGTACTTCCCGTGTCCCACGCAGGTCGCCGCTCGGAAACTATCCATTCCTTCAGCTGTCTCTTGTCAGTGACGTTCTCCCCAGATAACGGCAGGCAACTGACAGAAAACTGCGCACAGGTGTTTCGCGGGGCCACGCATTTGTGTGTCCGACCAGGCAGCGGGTAAACGGGCGAGTGTTTGCAGTAAGCGGGATACGGAGCAGCAGCCGCCGGCGACGGCATTAAAAGCTGTGAGCACGCGGCGCGAAATTTATTTACAGTCGGGAGAGAAACAGGGGTGGAGGCTGGGGAGGCGGCGAGAGGACGGTGGGGGTGAGGGCAGAATCCCTACTCCCCCCTCCCCCTCTCCCACCGGCCAGTGTTTACAGGAGAACGACCGCGCCGCCCGGTCGAGAGGCCACTGTGGAAACAAAAGAGGATCTCGACTGTCTCCCCGGCTGCGTAGTGTAGCCGGCGCACTCACAAAGGACGCGCGATGCTATGGCAGCCGAACCGTCGGTCTGGGCTTCCGTCACTCGACGAGCGGACGAGTGAGTGATGGGTTAACTCGCAGTGGAGGGGCGCCTCAGGGGTCAGCTCTGAGTCCATTGTTTTTCTTAGTATGTCTACCTGGCATTTCTTTAGGATCAGCTCTAGATCCACTACTTTCCTTACTATATCTACCTAACATTTTACTAACAAACGAGCCGACGCCCCCATGAATGCACGCTGTACGACTTTGATACTGCAACACCTGGAATATGGCGTTCAAAGAACATCAGACTGGTGTGGAGTGTACTCAGGCAAATCACTTTTGGTTTACGAGGAGACCCCTCGCCCCTCTCCCTTCCTCACCGATACCCTCTTATGAACCACGGACTTGCCGAGGTGTGCATTGTGCTTGTATGGCTCAACGATAAATATAGATCTACCATAGGCGCCAACACGAAGACTTTTCACTAACTGTAGGAGCAACAGTGTGAAACACTGACGGATGTGGCGTTGTAATGTTAGCCACGATGCTCGTGCTGTGCTGCTACTGACTGATGTTCAATATGTAATCACACTTTACTGATCTTGTTGTTGTTGTGGTCCTCAGTCCTGAGACTGGTTTGATGCAGCTCTCCATGCTACTCTATCCTGTGCAAGCTTCTTCATTTCCCAGTACCTACTGCAACCTACATCCTTCTGAATCTGCTTAGTGTATTGATCTCTTGGTCTCCCTCTACGATTTTTACCCTCCTCGGTGCCCTGCAATGCTAAATTTGTGATCCCTTGATGCCTCAAAACATGTCCTACCAACCGATCCCTTCTTCTAGTCATGTTGTGCCACAAACTCCTCTTCTCCCCAATCCTATTCAATACCTCCTCATTAGTTACGTGATCTACCCACCTTATCTTCAGCATTCTTCTGTAGCACCACATTTCGAAAGCTTCTATTCTCTTCTTGTCCAAACTGGTTATCGTCCATGTTTCACTTCCATACATGGCTACACTGCATACAAATACTTTCAGAAACGACTTCCTGACACTTAAATCTATACTCGATGTTAACAAATTTCTCTTCTTCAGAAACGATTTCCTTGCCATTGCCAGTCTACATTTTATATCCTCTCTACTTCGACCATCATCAGTTATTTTACTCCTTAAATAGCAAAACTCCTTTACTAGTTTAAGTGTCGCATTTCCTAATCTAATCCCCTCAGCATCACCCGATTTAATTTGACTACATTCCATTATCCTCGTTTTGCTTTTGTTGATGTTCATCTTATATCCTCCTTTCAAGACACTGTCCATTCCGTTCAACTGCTCTTCCAAGTCCTTTGCTGTCTCTGATAGTATTACAATGTCATCGGGAACCTCAAAGTTTTTACTTCTTCTCCATGAATTTTAATACCTACTCCGAATTTTTCTTTTGTTTCCTTTACTGCTTGCTCAATATACAGATTGAATAACATCGGGGAGAGGCTACAACCCTGTCTCACGCCTTTCCCAACCACTGCTTCCCTTTCATGCCCCTCGACTCTCATAACTGCCATCTGGTTTCTGTACAAATTGTAAATAGCCTTTCGCTCCTTGTATTTTACCCCTGCCACCTTCAGAATTTGAAAGAGAGTATTCCAGTTAACGTTGTCAAAAGCTCTCTCTAAGTCTACAAATGCTAGAAACGTAGGTTTGCCTTTTCTTAATCTTTCTTCTAAGATAAGTCGTAAGGTTAGTATTGCCTCACGTGTTCCAACATTTCTACGGAATCCAAACTGATCTTCCCCGAGGTCCGCTTCTATCAGTTTTTCCATTCGTCTGTAAAGAATTCGCGTTAGTATTTTGCAGCTGTGACTTATTAAACTGATAGTTCGGTAATTTTGACATCTGTCAACACCTGCTTTCTTTGGAATTGGAATTATTATATTCTTCTTGAAGTCTGTGGGTATTTCGCCTGTCTCATACATCTGGCTCACCAGATGGTAGAGTTTTGTCATGACTGGCTCTCCCAAGGCCATCACTTTACTGATACTGACTACAAAATCACATCTCAAATGGTTCAAATGGCTCTGAGCCCTATGGGACTTAACTTCCGAGGTCATCAGTCCCCTAGAACTTAGAACTACTTAAACCTAACTAACCTAAGGCCATCACACACATCCATGGAGGATTCGAACCTGCGACCGTAGCGGTCGCGCGGTTCCAGAGTGTAGCGCCTAGAGCCGCTCGGCTACTACGGCCGGCAGTCAAATCTCACTAACTATTTAAGCGTATATACTTCAAACTTTGTTACACTTTCGCCTGTCGGAAGCATCTCAATGACACCGTAGATTACGCATGTATTACGGTAATTGTGGTTCTACATGTATTATAATACAGTAAGTCAGTCAGTTGTTAAGCATAGTATTCATTTAAATTGATAATGGGTAAAATTTTAAGTGTCAGCTCCACTTCGCATAGTACCTAACGATAGTGACTGTGCTCCCCCCCCCCCTCTCCCCCTCCACCCTATGTTACGTGACTTAGACGTTGGTTTCAGCCTCACCATATAGAGATATACACTGAAGAGCCAGAGACCACGGTACACCTGTCTAACATCGTGTAGGGCCCCCGCGCACACGCAGAAGTGCTGCAACAAGACTAATGTCTGAAGTAGTGCTGGAGAGAACTGACACCATGAATCCTGAAGGGCTCTCCATAAGTCTGTAAGAGTACGAAGGGATGGAGATCTCTTCTGAACAGCACGTTGTAAGGCATCCGAGATATGCTCTATAATGTCTGGGGAGTTTGGTGTCCAGCGGAAGTGTTTAAACTCAGAAGACTGTTCCTGGAGCCTCTCTGCAACTGTTCTGGACGTATGGGGTGTCACATTGTCCTGCTGGAATTGCTCAAGTCCGTCGTAATGCACAAAGGGCATGAATGGATGCAGGTGATCAGACAGGATGCTTACGTACGTGCCACCTGTCAGAGTCATATCCAGACGTATCAAGGGTCCCATACCACTCCAACTGCACACGCCCCACACCATTACAGAGCCTGTAATGTTATGTGAGGCTCACTGCTTTTTTTTTAACTAATTTGTGTCCTATTTTATTCTGAGAAGCTCAGTAATGTGTGTAAATTCCGTAAATGTAAATTTGATTGAAAAAGTACTTGAAGTGAAGTGAAGCGCAGCTGGACAGCAACAAACTCTTTAGCGTGCAATCACCGCAACGATAGTAGTTGTGAATCTTTGAGTATGGACTCAAAAAAAAAGACAATTGATTTATTAAAAAAAAAAAAAACTGTTAATCTGTATCTTGTGGAAAGAGGACGTGTTGCTAGGCCGTCGCTCAGAACGTATTGTTACATTTAATGAAAATTGACATTTTAGTGATAAAACCGAGTAAAGTATGCGTAAGAGTTGCCAAACATTTATGTATACAAATTTTCTGGAAGTGAAGAATAGAAATATCTTGTTTTTGGAATAGGAGGTGAACTTCATTGTCGTTGCCGCCTATCAATCGACAGAATTGTATGTGTACAAAGTTCACTGATATATAGGAAAAGAAATGCATTCTCTATAGTTTTCATTCAATAAGTAACAACCTCTCATAATATCTTAATTACAGTAATTGGATTATGTTGTTGTACAATAGTATGGTGCTGAACTCCACTGACCAATTTTGATGTAGCAGGACGTGTAGTTTGAAGGAAGTATGTGTGCCAAACAATCTCCTTTTCTCACGAAAAGCTGATTGCTGTTTGATCTTATTTACTTACAACAGTGGTCCATAAAATATGAAAAGCTACGAAAACATGGGCTCAAAGCTATCCCCAATACGGCCAAGTAACTAACAGAGTCGTATTTTAAACCTTAAAGAACAATAACTTCCTCCATATTGCAATACGTCAACAACTGGTGCAGAAGCTGATCATTGAAGGAGGCAGCAACCAAAATTCAGGTACCAGTTGCGACTTACAGTAAAATCTCAATCAAAAATCAATCTCTCTCTCTCTCTCTCCAAACAAATATATAAATATTCATATAATTAAAAAGAAAGTCATTTTTATGAGCCTCCACTAGTGTGAACAGTCCCCTGCTAACATGCAGGGTGCATGGATCCTTCAGCTTGTCTCGATAAAATGTGAAACAAGACTCATCCGATCAGGCAACAAGTTTCCGGTCATCAACAGTCCAATGTCCGTGTTGACGGTCGCAGGCGACGTGAAAGCGTGTCGTGCAGTCATCAAGGGTACCCGAATGGGTCTTTGGCTCGGAAAGCCCATATCGGTGATGTTTTGTTGAATGGTTCGCACAATGACACTTGTTGATGACCCAGCATTGAAATCTGCAGCAATTTGCGGAAGGGCTGTACTTCTGTCACGTTGAACCATTCTCTTCAGTCGTCGTTGGTCCCGCTCTTGCAGGATTCTCTTCCGGCCGCAACGATGTCGGAGATTTGATGTTTTACCGGATTCCTGATATTGACGGTGCGGTCGTGAAATGATCGTACTAGAAAATCCCCACTTCATCTCTAGCTGGCAGATGCTGTGTCCCATTGTTCGTGCGCTGACTATAACAGCACGTTGAAACTCATTGAAATCTTGATAACCTGTAATTGCAGCAGAAGTAACCGATCTAACAACTGCGCCAGACACTTGTTGCCTTATATAGACGCTGCCGACCGCAGCGCCGTATTCTGTCGGTTTATATATTTCTGTATTTGAATATGCATGCTTATACCAGGTTTATTGGCGTTTCAGTGTATATCTGCACTACAAAAATATCCGGACAGTCTCTAGTAATGTGTAATTATCCGCTATATGTCATGAAAACTGACCCGCCAGTATAAAAGAAGGCTTGGAGTGCTGTGTTGTTAGTATGCAAACAGTAGCAGCACAATGTGTTTGTAACGAGATCTCATTGACTTCAAACGTAGAACGTCAATGGACGTCATCTGAGTAAGGTATCCATAAGCAAGATTCCAGCACTTCTAAAGCTTCCCAAGTCGACTGTTGAGGTGTGCTGCAAAAAATCGCGTGAAATCAGGAAGAGGAACCACTCGTGACATCCGAAGTGCTGACAGCGGTCCAACTGGCACAGACACAGGAGTTACGAAGAATGTGGTACAGTGGTCGAGCAACTCCTCACAGGCCACTCATTCCTGACGACACTGCCAACAGACGTCTGAAGTGGTGTGACGAGTGACATCACTGTGCTACGGCTGACTGGAAACGAGTGGTCTCGAGTGACGAATCACGTCGAAGCCTGTGGAAATCTGGTGGAAAGTTTTGGGTTTGGTGAATGGCCGCAGAACGCTTTTTTGCGTCTCGCGTGGTCCCACCTGTGAGCTACAGAGGAGTTGGCGTTTCTGTAGAGAGACGTTTTCTGCGGTAAATATGTGGTCCCTGTATCGTGCTGAAGAATACGCTAAAAGTGGAAAGATACGAATACATTTTAGATCACCGAGCACCGTGTACGGGAGAGGAACAGTTCAGAGGTTAGGGATGACTGGTGTAGTATGACAATGGAGCCTGCCATCAAGCATCATCTGTGTGGCAATGATTCGAGGAGAATTACGATCCTAAAATGGACTGGTCTTCTCAGAGTCTCGACCTGAACCCTAATGAACAGCTTTGGGCCAAGTTAGAACGGTGATTTCGCTCCAATCCCCAGCGTCCAACACCAGTAACTTCCATGGGTGCTGCTCTTCAGGAAGAATGTGCTGCCATTTCTTCAACGTTGAGATACGTCACTGAATGTGTCCCCACCAGAGCCGGCCATGGTGGCCGAGCGGTTCTAGGCGCTACAGTCTGGAACCGCGCGACCGCTACGGTCGTAGGTTCGAATCCTGCATCGGGCGTGTATGTGTGTGATGTCCTTAGGTTAGTTAGGTGTAAGTAGTTCTAAGTTCTAGGGGACTGATGACCTTAGATGTTAAGTCCCATAGTGCTCAGAGCCATTTGAACCATTTTATCCCCACCAGATTTCAGCTGTCATAAAGTCGAACGGTGGACACACTCTATATAAATGTCCACCAACAGGTGTCCAGATAGTTTTGATCAGATTGTCTGTGGTCTAAGGGACACGACACCTCAACAGTCTGGTACAGACAGATGTGTGGTTCTAGTAACAGCACATCACGAGTCAACGGACTCAGAACGTGGGATGATTATCGGTGCAAGATACACACGTAGTACCATATTGGACATTGTACGAGACTTCATCTTTCTGACGTCGACAGTGTCTAGGGTGGATCTAGAAGACAATATCTTCACACGAGTAAACAGCCACACAGAACGACCACAAGTGTGTGACTGCCGAACACCGCGTCGCTTCAGATGCAGCCATACGGTCTACTGTGCACCAGACCGCCATCGACTTGCACGTGGGAGCGTCAGGATCCCATTTGTAGCGCGTGTTTTCGGAGACAATGCACTGCATAGTCGTCGACAGCCGACGAACGAGGCGTCACACTTGTGCCTTACCACGACTTCTGACCACACACTGCACTATTTGTGTTGCGGTTACGGGCTGAGACGCAATGCGTAAATACTGGTAACAGTTTACTGATATTACATGAATCTATTCGAGAAATTTTTTGAAGGAACCCGATCATTATGAGGGCCAGTTCTCTATCAAGGCTGATCGATTACGAAATTAAAATCACAATGAAAATATTCCGGCGTAACGACAAGCGCTGTCACGAACGTGAAGCCACCTCATTTCATGCCGCCATCGTAATGTACCTGCCGTGCGTGACAGCAGCAAAGTGCGGCAATGGTGCAGGATGCAGGGCAACAAAGACCCCTCTGCAGCGTTTTCAATTTGAAGTTGTGACAAAACAAGCAGGGATATCTTTACTTCCTCTCTTGTTTTGCCATCTGCATCCTGAAATTCATTTTATTTTCATTTTTGCCTAATTTAGATTAACATGCATGAGTATAAACTACATTTCCATAAAAGTGAAATGTTGGCCCTCAGTCTTAATATAGCACCAGATCTAATTTTGTGCTTAGTTTTGTGAATGTAATTAATTTCCTAGCTTATTTTGACTATTCCCAGTTCATATCTTTTGTTATAGGGCGAAATCAGTAATCGTTTCATGACTTAGATTCTATTGTTGACTTGTTGTTGTGGTCTTCAGTCCTGAGACTGGTTTGATGCAGCTCTCCATGCTACCCTATCCTGTGCAAGCTTCTTCATCTCCCAGTACCTACTGCAGCCTACATCCTTCTGAATCTGCTTAGTGTATTCATCTCTTGGTCTCCCTCTACGATTTTTACCCTCCACATTGCTCTCCAATGCTGAATTTGTGAGCCCTTGATGCCTCAGAACACATCCATACTTCTTGTCAAGCTGTGCCACAAACTCCTTTTCTCCCCAATCCTATTCAATACCTCCTCATTAGTTATGTGATCTACCCATCTAATCTTCAGCACTCTTCTGTAGCACCACATTTCGAAAGCTTCTATTCTCTACTTGTCCAAACTATTTATCGTCCATGTTTCACTTCCATACATGGCTACACTCCATACAAATACTTTCAGAAACGACTTCCTGACACTTTCAAAAACGCTTTCCTTGCCATTGACAGTCTACATTTTATATCCTCCCATCATCAGTTATTTTGCTCCCCAAATAGCAAAACTCATTTACTACTTTAAGTGTCTCATTTCCTAATATAATTCCCCCAGCATCACCCGACTTGATGCGACTACATTCCATTATCCTCATTTTGCTTTTGTTGATGTTCATCTTATATCCTCCTTTCAAGATGCTATCCATTCCGTTCAACTGCTCTTCCAAGTCCTTTGCTGTCTCTGACAGAATTACAATGTCATCGGCGAACCTCAAAGTTTTTATTTCTTCTCCATGGATTTTAATACCTACTCCGAATTTTTCTTTTGTTTCCTTTACTGCTTGCTCAATATACAGATTGAATAACACCGGGGAGAGGCTAAAATCCTGTCTCACTCCCTTCCCAACCACTGCTTCCCTTTCATGCCCTCGACTCTTAAAATTGCCATTTGGTTTCTGTACAAATTGTAAGTAGCCTTTCGCTCCCTGTATTTTACCCCTCCCACGTTTAGAATTTGAAAGAGAGTATTCCAGTCAACATTGTCAAAAGCTTTCTCTAAGTCTACAAACGCTAGAAACGCAGGTTTTACAAATATAAATTGTGTACTATTTATAAACACTGGGAAGAAGAACTACTAAGATTGTTAAAGTATTTATTTGGCTCTTTTCAGAACCGTATTAACAAACCGAGCCCTTAATTAATTTCAAAATAATTACCAAGTTTGTTAAAAAGTATAGTTTGCGTACTATATCTGTTAATTTCATTATTTAAACAAGTAATTCGGCCTAACCTTTGTGGTAGAAGAGACTGTTAAAAAGAAGGGATTTTTCGATGGATTCCGTTAATTGAACATGTTATTTTTTAATTGTAATTTCTGTACCTTACACATCGAAAAATGTAAAGTTTCAATGCCTATTATTGTGAGGATATATAAAGCCCCCCCCCCCCCCCATGAACCATGGACCTTGCCGTTGGTGGGGAGGCTTGCGTGCCCCAGCGATACAGATGGCCGTACCGTAGGTGCAACCACAACGGAAGGGTATCTGTTGAGAGGCCAGACAAACGTGTGGTTCCTGAAGAGGGGCAGCAGACTTTTCAATAGTTGCAGGGGCAACAGTCTGGATGATTGACTGATCTGGCCTTGTAACATTAACCAAAACGGCCTTGCTGTGCTGGTACTGCGAACGGCTGAAAGCAAGGGGAAACTACAGCCGTAAATTTTCCCGAGGACATGCAGCTTTACTGTATGATTAAATGATGATGGCGTCCTCTTGGGTAAAATATTCCGGAGGTAAAATACTCCCCCATTCGGATCTCCGGGCGGGGACTACTCAAGAGGACGTCGTTATCAGGAGAAAGAAAGCTGGCGTTCTACGGATCGGAGCGTGGAATGTCAGATCCCTTAATCGGGCAGGTAGGTTAGAAAATTTAAAAAGGGAAATGGATAGGTTAAAGTTAGATATAGTGGGAATTAGTGAAGTTCGGTGGCAGGAGGAACAAGACTTCTGGTCAGGTGACTACAGGGTTATAAATACAAAATCAAATAGGGGTAATGCAGGAGTAGGTTTAATAATGAATAAAAAAATAGGAGTGCGGGTTAGCTACTACAAACAGCATAGTGAACGCATTATTGTGGCCAAGATAGACACGAAGCCCACGCCTACTACAGTAGTACAAGTTTATATGCCAACTAGCTCTGCAGATGATGAAGAAATTGATGAAATGTATGACGAGATAAAAGAAATTATTCAGGTAGTGAAGGGAGACGAAAATCTAATAGTCATGGGTGACTGGAATTCGTCAGTAGGAAAAGGGAGAGAAGGAAACATAGTAGGTGAATATGGATTGGGGGGAAGACATGAAAGAGGAAGCGGCCTTGTAGAATTTTGCACAGAGCATAACTTAATCATAGCTAACACTTGGTTCAAGAATCATAAAAGAAGGTTGTATACCTGGAAGAATCCTGGAGATACTAAAAGGTATCAGATAGATTATATAATGGTAAGACAGAGATTTAGGAACCAGGTTTTAAATTGTAAGACATTTCCAGGGGCAGATGTGGATTCTGACCACAATCTATTGGTTATGAACTGCAGATTGAAACTGAAGAAACTGCAAAAAGGTGGGAATTTAAGGAGATGGGACCTGGATAAACTGAAAGAACCAGAGGTTGTAGAGAGTTTCAGGAAGAGCATAAGGGAACAATTGACAGGAATGGGGGAAAGAAGTACAGTAGAAGAAGAATGGGTAGCTCTGAGGGATGAAGTAGTGAAGGCAGCAGAGTATCAAGTAGGTAAAAAGACGAGGGCTAATAGAAATCCTTGGGTAACAGAAGAAATATTGAATTTAATTGATGAAAGGAGAAATATAAGAATGCAGTAAATGAAGCAGGCAAAAAGGAATACAAACGTCTCAAAAATGAGATCGACAGGAAGTGCAAAATGGCTAAGCAGGGATGGCTAGAGGACAAATGTAAGGATGTAGAGGCTTGTCTCACTAGGGGTAAGATAGATACTGCCTACAGGAAAATTAAAGAGGCCTTTGGAGAGAAGAGAACCATTTGTATGAATATCAAGAGCTCAGATGGCAACCCAGTTCTAAGCAAAGAAGGGAAGGCAGAAAGGTGGAAGGAGTATATAGAGGGTTTATACAAGGGCGATGTACTTGAGGACAATATTATGGAAATGGAAGAGGATGTAGATGAAGATGAAATGGGAGATAAGATACTGCGTGAAGAGTTTGACAGAGCACTGAAAGACCTGAGTCGAAACAAGGCCCCGGGAGTAGACAACATTCCATTAGAACTACTGATGGCCTTAGGAGAACCAGTCATGACAAAACTCTACCATCTGGTGAGCAAGATGTATGAGACAGGCGAAATACCCACAGACTTCAAGAAGAATATAATAATTCCAATCCCAAAGAAAGCAGGTGTTGACAGATGTGAAAATTACCGAACTATCAGTTTAAAAAGTCACAGCTGGAAAATACTAACGCGAATTCTTTACAGACGAATGGAAAAACTGGTAGAAGCGGACCTCGGGGAAGATCAGTTTGGATTCCGTAGAAATGCTGGAACACGTGAGGCAATACTAACCTTACGACTTATCTTAGAAGAAAGATTAAGAAAAGGCAAACCTACGTTTCTAGCATTTGTAGACTTAGAGAAAGCTTTTGAGAACATGGAGTGTAGCCATGTATGGAAGTGAAACATGGACGATAACCAGTTTGGACAAGAAGAGAATAGAAGCTTTCGAAACGTGGTGCTACAGAAGAATGCTGAAGAAAAGGTGGGTAGATCACGTAACTAATTGAATAGGATTGGGGAGAAGAGAAGTTTGTGGCACAACTTGACTGGAAGAAGGGATCGGTTGGTAGGACATGTTTTGAGGCATCAAGGGATCACAAATTTAGCATTGGAGGGCAGCGTGGAGGGTAAAAATCGTAGAGGGAGACCAAGAGATGAATACACTAAGCAGATTCAGAAGGATGTAGGTTGCAGTAGGTACTGGGAGATGAAGAAGCTTGCACAGGATAGAGTAGCATGGAGAGCTGCATCAAACCAGTCTCAGAACTGAAGACCACAACAACAACAACATATAAAGGCCCGAAGTTTGGTCCCGAGGCAGCCAGTCCACAGCTGATTTTCAGACGGGAAGTCTGTATTAGTTAGTGTAACAACAATGCATTGAGTTAACAATGGAATTAGTGTAACACAAATAGGCCGTCTGTTAAAACAATGACAGTATCTGTACAATTTATTTGAGAAAAAGTGTCGCACCTACCTTATTATTCTTCGAGAACTGAGGACTATTGTAGCAGTATGCCGATGTTTGCCTGCAACGTATTAATGAGGCTTAACATTTACCAATAGTGACCAGGCCATATAACTGCGTAATATTGGAGGGGGGGGGGGTTGTGAACAATGAAAGTAAAGAACTGTGAAACGCAACTGTGCAACTACTGGCTACATCATTTACAGTAGTCAGTGTTGAACTTCCATCCCCCATTTTTCAGCCAGTATAGCAATGCAGTACATCGATACCGAGGGCTATCAACAAAGAAATAAAGCAGGCGAACGTCACGAAGTGTTTGATCTCCCACCATGCAGCTCGCATATGCCTCCCTCGGATTTTCATCTCCTTGCTCACATGAACCGTTCGCTATAAGCACAACATTTTCGCACAGACAACCAGCTGGCAGAAATCACAGGCGCCTGCTTTCTACGACGAGGGTGTTGGGAAGTTGGTACGACAAATGTCTATGTCAGGGCAGTGACGATATATATAATGAAAGAAGTATGGAAGAAACGACGTCAGAAAGCTTTGCGAGATCCTTCTGGGTCCATTCGCGATAAGTAAGTAAGTATATACACTCCTGGAAATGGAAAAAAGAACACATTGACACCGGTGTGTCAGACCCACCATACTTGCTCCGGACACTGCGAGAGGGCTGTACAAGCAATGATCACACGCACGGCACAGCGGACGCACCAGGAACCGCGGTGTTGGCCGTCGAATGGCGCTAGCTGCGCAGCATTTGTGCACCGCCGCCGTCAGTGTCAGCCAGTTTGCCGTGGCATACGGAGCTCCATCGCAGTCTTTAACACTGGTAGCATGCCGCGACAGCGTGGACGTGAACCGTATGTGCAGTTGACGGACTTTGAGCGAGGGCGTATAGTGGGCATGCGGGAGGCCGGGTGGACGTACCGCCGAATTGCTCAACACGTGGGGCGTGAGGTCTCCACAGTACATCGATGTCGTCGCCAGTGGTCGGCGGAAGGTGCACGTGCCCGTCGACCTGGGACCGGACCGCAGCGACGCACGGATGCACGCCAAGACCGTAGGATCCTACGCAGTGCCGTAGGGGACCGCACCGCCACTTCCCAACAAATTAGGGACACTGTTGCTCCTGGGGTATCGGCGAGGACCATTCGCAACCGTCTCCATGGAGCTGGGCTACGGTCCCGCACACCGTTAGGCCGTCTTCCGCTCACGCCCCAACATCGTGCAGCCCGCCTCCAGTGGTGTCGCGACAGGCGTGAATGGAGGGACGAATGGAGACGTGTCGTCTTCAGCGATGAGAGTCGCTTCTGCCTTGGTGCCAATGATGGTCGTATGCGTGTTTGGCGCCGTGCAGGTGAGCGCCACAATCAGGACTGCATACGACCGAGGCACACAGGGCCAACACCCGGCATCATGGTGTGGGGAGCGATCTCCTACACTGGCCGTACACCACTGGTGATCGTCGAGGGGACACTGAATAGTGCACGGTACATCCAAACCGTCATCGAACCCATCGTTCTACCATTCCTAGACCGGCAAGGGAACTTGCTGTTCCAACAGGACAATGCACGTCCGCATGTATCCCGTGCCACCCAACGTGCTCTAGAAGGTGTAAGTCAACTACCCTGGCCAGCAAGATCTCCGGATCTGTCCCCCATTGAGCATGTTTGGGACTGGATGAAGCGTCATCTCACGCGGTCTGCACGTCCAGCACGAACGCTGGTCCAACTGAGGCGCCAGGTGGAAATAGCATGGCAAGCCGTTCCACAGGACTACATCCAGCATCTCTACGATCGTCTCCATGGGAGAATAGCAGCCTGCATTGCTGCGAAAGGTGGATATACACTGTACTAGTGCCGACATTGTGCATGCTCTGTTGCCTGTGTCTATGTGCCTGTGTTTCTGTCAGTGTGATCATGTGATGTATCTGACCCCAGGAATGTGTCAATAAAGTTTCCCCTTCCTGGGACCATGAATTCACGGTGTTCTTATTTCAATTTCCAGGAGTGTATATATAGGGTGAGTCACCTAACGTTACCGCTGGACATACACTCCTGGAAATGGAAAAAAGAACACATTGACACCGGTGTGTCAGACCCACCATACTTGCTCCGGACACTGCGAGAGGGCTGTACAAGCAATGATCACACGCACGGCACAGCGGACACACCAGGAACCGCGGTGTTGGCCGTCGAATGGCGCTAGCTGCGCAGCATTTGTGCACCGCCGCCGTCAGTGTCAGCCAGTTTGCCGTGGCATACGGAGCTCCATCGCAGTCTTTAACACTGGTAGCACGCCGCGACAGCGTGGACGTGAACCGTATGTGCAGTTGACGGACTTTGAGCGAGGGCGTATAGTGGGCATGCGGGAGGCCGGGTGGACGTACCGCCGAATTGCTCAACACGTGGGGCGTGAGGTCTCCACAGTACATCGATGTTGTCGCCAGTGGTCGGCGGAAGGTGCACGTGCCCGTCGACCTGGAACCGGACCGCAGCGACACACGGATGCACGCCAAGACCGTAGGATCCTACACAGTGCCGTAGGGGACCGCACCGCCACTTCCCAGCAAATTAGGGACACTGTTGCTCCTGGGGTATCGGCGAGGACCATTCGCAACCGTCTCCATGAAGCTGGGCTATGGTCCCGCACACCGTTAGGCCGTCTTCCGCTCACGCCCCAACATCGTGCAGCACTCCTCCAGTGGTGTCGCGACAGGCGTGAATGGAGGGACGAATGGAGACATGTCGTCTTCAGCGATGAGAGTCGCTTCTGCCTTGGTGCCAATGATGGTCGTATGCGTGTTTGGCGCCGTGCAGGTGAGCGCCACAATCAGGACTGCATACGACCGAGGCACACAGGGCCAACACCCGGCATCATGGTGTGGGGAGCGATCTCCTACACTGGCCGTACACCACTGGTGATCGTCGAGGGGACACTGAATAGTGCACGGTACATCCAAACCGTCATCGAACCCATCGTTCTACCATTCCTAGACCGGCAAGGGAACTTGCTGTTCCAACAGGACAATGCACGTCCGCATGTATCCCGTGCCACCCAACGTGCTCTAGAAGGTGTAAGTCAACTACCCTGGCCAGCGAGATCTCCGGATCTGTCCCCCATTGAGCATGTTTGGGACTGGATGAAGTGTCGTCTCACGCGGTCTGCACGTCCAGCATGAACGCTGGTCCAACTGAGGCGCCAGGTGGAAATGGCATGGCAAGCCGTTCCACAGGACTACATCCAGCATCTCTACGATCGTCTCCATGGGAGAATAGCAGCCTGCATTGCTGCGAAAGGTGGATATACACTGTACTAGTGCCGACATTGTGCATGCTCTGTTGCCTGTGTCTATGTGCCTGTGTTTCTGTCAGTGTGATCATGTGATGTATCTGACCCCAGGAATGTGTCAATAAAGTTTCCCCTTCCTGGGGCAATGAATTCACGGTGTTCTTATTTCAATTTCCAGGAGTGTATTTCGTAAACCACATCAAATACTGACGAACCGATTCCACAGACGGAACGTGAGGAGAGGGGCTAGTGTAATTGTTTAATACAAACCATACAAAAATGCACGGAAGTATGTTTTTTAACACAAACCTATGTTTTTTTAAATGGAACCCCGTTACTTTTGTTAGCACATCTGAACATATAAACAAATTCGTAATCAGTGCCGTTTGTTGCATTGTAAAATGTTAATTAAATCCAGAGATATTGTAACCTAAAGTTGACGCTTGAGTACCACTCCTCCGCTGTTCGATCGTGTGTATCGGAGAGCACCGAATTAAGTAGGGATCCAAAGGGAACGGTGATGGACCTTAGGTACAGAAGAGACTGTAACAGCACATTACGTCCACATGCTAACACCTTTTTATTGGTCTTTTTCACTGACGCACATGTACATTACCATGAGGGGTGAGGTACATCTACACACGTGGTTTCCGTTTTCAATTACGGAGCGGAATAGAGTGTGGTTCAAATGGTTCAAATGGCTCTGAGCACTATGGGACTCAACTGCTGTGGTCATCAGTCCCCTAGAACTTAGAACTACTTAAACCTAACTAACCTAAGGACATCACACACAGCCATGCCCGAGGCAGGATTCGAACCTGCGACCGTAGCAGTCGCACGGTTCCGGACTGCGCGCCTAGAACCGCGAGACCACCGCGGCCGGCCAGTAGAGTGTGTCCCGACATGTCAGGCCAATAGATGTTCAATGTAGTGGCCATCATGTACCGCGTGTACCATGATGTGCCTACAATTCCAGAGGATATGAAACAACGTATTGTGGCAGCCTGCGGCGACATTACACCAGATGTACTGCGTGTACGACATTCATTACGCCAGAGACTGCAATTGTGTGCAGCAAGTTCGTCCAGTCTTGGAGTACTGTTCATCTGTTTCGGACCCTTGCCAGTTGGGTCTGATTCAAGAGATTGAGAAGGTCCAATGAAGAGCGGCAAGATTCGTGACTGGTACATTTAGCCATTGCGAGACCGTTACAAATCTCATAAAAAGTTTGAAGTGGGACACACTTGCAGGTAGACGGCGCGCTAAACGGAAGGGGCTGCTCACTAATTTCCAAAATCCGATCTTCGCCGAGGATGTAGAGCATAGACAGGGTGTTACAAAAAGGTACGGCCAAACTTCCAGGAAACATTCCTCACACACAAAGAAAGAAAATATGTTATGTGGACATGTGTCCGGAAACGCTTACTTTCCTTGTTAGAGCTCATTTTATTATTTCTCTTCAAATCACATTAATAATGGAATGGAAACACACAGCAACAGAACGTACCAGCGTGACTTCACTTTGTTACAGGAAATGTTCAAAATGTCCTCCGTTAACGAGGATACATGCATCCACCCTCCGTCGCATGGAATCCCTGATGCGCTGATGCAGCCCTGGAGAATGGCGTATTGTGTCACAGCCGTCCACAATACGATCACGAAGAGTCTCTACATTTGGTACCGGGGTTGCGTAGACAAGAGCTTTCAAATGCCCCCATAAATGAAAGTCAAGAGGGTTGAGGTCAGGAGAACGTGGAGGCCACGGAATTAGTCCGTCTCTACCAATCCATCGGTCACCGAATCTGTTGTTGAGAAGCGTACGAACACTTCGACTGAAATGTGCAGGAGCTCTATCGTGCATGAACCACATGTTGTGTCGTACTTGTAAAGGCACATGTTCTAGCAGCACATGTACTCTACAGTATGAAATCATGATAAGGTGCTCCATTGAGCGTAGGTGGAACAACATGGTGCCCAATCAAGACATCACCAACAATGCCTGGCCAAACGTTCACAGTACTGTAGAGCAATGAGTCGCTTGTCAACACAAGCACCGAAGTCAACATTGCCTTCCTTCAATTGGGCCAACTGGCGGTGAATCGAGAAAGTACAGCACATACTGACGAAACTAAAATGAGCTCTAACATGGAAATTAAGCGTTTCCGGACATATGTCCATATAACATCTTTTCTTTACTTGTGTGTGAGGAATGTTTCCTGAAAGTTTGGTCGTACCTTTTTGTAACACCCTGTGTTATTACCACCAACTTTCAAATCGCGCAATGGTCACCATTCAAAGATAAGGGAAATCAGAGCTCGTACTGAGGCGTTCAGACAGTCGTTTTTCCCTCGCGCGGTCCGAAAGTGGAAGAGAGGGGGGGGGGGGGGGGGGAAATATGACTTTGGCTAGGTGGCTAGCGGAGTATACATGTAGATAAGTATATGTAGACGAGTCTGCTGCAGTCGCCGGTACAGTTCTGCCACCTATGGGCGACTGAAGGAACCAGTAGAGAGCAACCCGTCGCCCCTGTGGTGAGGAGAACATTGACCCTGTACTTCAGCCGAGCGTACAGAGCTGTGAGAGCGAGACTGTGGCCGTAACTGTAGGGGTTGATGAGTGAGCGGCGAGAGGGGTGAGGGGGTGTTCGACGGGAGAGGGGGTGAGCGCGGTCGAGATTTACGAGCCGGAGGGCTCGGCTTTTTTGTTATTCGGGCAGGCGGGGCTGATGCCCGGCGTATTACCGCTGCTGCAGCCGGCGGGGGTGGTCTGGACAACAACGGCTCTCTTTTGTCGCGGCGCGCGCTGCGACTTAATCGACTCCAATAAACGGCCACGTGTTCACCTGTCAGACGGAAGTCCGGCCGCGTCGCTACCCCTTGTCCGAAGGTGCTGTGTCTTGGTTCAAATTGCTCTGAGAACTATGGGACTTAACTTGTAAGGTCATCAGTCCCCTAGAACTTAGAACTACTTAAACCTAACTAACCTAAGGACATCACACATATCCATGCCCGAGGTAGGATTAGAACCTGCGACCGTAGCGGTCACGCGGTTCCTGACTGTAGCGCCTAGAACCGCTCGGCCATTCCGGCCGGCTGCTGTGCCTAAGTGTTGTTACAGCGTGGCCGTCCCAAGATTCCGAAGGTAGCACAGGTAACACAAGACGAACGGAAAGTTGTTGTTCACACCTTCTACGCAGAGCAGCTTGCTTTTTCGAAGACGGGCAACTACGGAAAGCATAGAAGTAATGCCATTGCGGAATTCCTTTCCGTCTCTTCCTGGAACCTCTTCACCCTTTAGCTTCTTTTCTTTCTCTCCACCTTGGTGATGTTAGAAATCGACCTCCTTTTTTTGGTTTACGTTCAATTGCTATTACGCTTTTAACTTCGCTTCTAAATTTTTCTCTTTCATAGGAGGTTCTTGAGCACGTGTGTGTGTGTGTGTGTGTGTGTGTGTGTGTGTGTGTGTGTGTGTGGTTGGGTGACAATTATTACACTACACTACTGGCCATTGAAATTGCTACACCAACAAGAAATGCAGATGATAAACGGGTATTCATTGGACAAATGTATTATACTAGAACTGACATGTGATTACATTTTCACGTAATTTGGCTGCATAAATCCTGAGAAATCAGTACCCAGAACAACCACCTCTGGCCGTAATAACGGCCTTGATACGCCTGGGCATTGAGTCAAACAGAGCTTGGATGGCGTGTACAGGTACAGCTGACCATGCAGCTTCAACACGATACCACTGTTCATCAAGAGTAGTGACTGGCGTATTGTGACGAGCCAATTGCTCGGCCACCATTTTCAATTGGTCATAGGTCTGGAGAATGTGCTGGCCAGGGCAGCAGTCGAACATTTTCTGTATCCAGAAAGGCCCGCACAGGACCTGCAACATGCGGTCGTCCATTATCCTGCTGAAACGTAGGGTTTCGCATGGATCGAATGGAGGGTAGAACCACGGGTCGTAACACTTCTGAAATGTAACGTCCACTGTTCAAAGTGCCGTCAATGCGAACAAGAGGTGACCGAGACGTGTAACCAATGGCACCCCATACCATCAGGCCGGGTGATACGCCAGTATGGCGACGACGAATACACGCTTCCAATGTGCGTTCACAGCGATGTCGCCAAACACGGATGCGACCATCATGATGCTATAAACAGAACCTGGATTCATCCGAAAAAATGACGTTTTGCCATTCGTGCACCCAGAGTCGTCGTCGAGTACACCATCGCAGGCGCCCCTGTCTGTGATGCAGCGTCAAGGATAGCCGCAGCCATCGTCTCCGAGCTGATAGTCAATCATGCTGCAAACGACGTCGAACTGTTCTTGCAGATGGTTGTTGTCTTGCAAACGTCCCCATCTGTTGACTCAGGGATCGAGACGTGGCTGCACGATCCGTTACAGCCATGCGGATAAGATGCCTGTCATCTCGATTGCTAGTGATACGAGGTCGTTGGGATCCAGCACGGCGTTCCGTATTACCCTCCTGAACCCACCGATTCCATATTCTGCTAAAAGTCATTGGATCTCGACCAACGCGAGCAGCAATGTCGCGATACGATAAACCGCAATCGCGATAGGCTACAATCCGACCTTTATCAAAGTCGGGAACGTGATGGTACGCATTTCTCCTCCTTACACGAGGCATCACAACGACGTTTCACCAGGTAACGCCGGTCAACTGCTGTTTGTGTATGAGAAATCGGTTGGAAACTTTCCTGATGTCAGTATGCGGTAGGTGTCGCCACCGGCGCCAACCTTGTGTGAATGCTGTGAAAAGCTAATCATTTGCATATCACAGCATCTTCTTCCTGTCGGTTAAATTTCGCGTCTGTAGCACGTCATCTTCTTGGTGTAGCAATTTTAATGGACAGTAGTGTACATCAAGGAAAATCGTCGTAACTTCTGAACGGTTTGCGTTAAGACGTTCGAAGTGCCCGGTTGGCCGTGTGGCACGATAGGAATTAGTATGCGCAGTGTTGTTTGGATTAGCGACGAAGCCCACATTTGAACAGGTCCGCCAATAAGCAAAATTGGCGCATTTCGGGGACTGAGAATCCGTATTTCGCGATCGAGAAGTCTCTTTTTTTGCTGGGCTATACTAAAGACAAGGTGTGCAGCAATAACTCCAATACCATTGCTGAGCTCAGAACAGCTATTCAAGGGGTCATCGACACCATCGAGATTCCGGTATTTCAGCGCGTCTTGCAGAGTTTCGCTATTCGTCTGCGCCACATCATCGCCAATGATGGCAGGCATATCGAACAAGTCATGACCTAAATCCCGTATATCTGTAGTGACGTTTACATGCTGAATAAAATGTGCGCACGCCGTAGTTTGTAACTAATTTACGGTTTTTTTTCATATAGTTCTATAATTTTCAAACTATGTATATGTATATGGCTTCACGTCTCATCAGTAGACTTAAAAGGTACCAGAATTTTGAAGAGAATCTTTCTCTCATACTTTTCAAATTCTTTCAACTGACCTTTTTCATTTAGTCATAAAATAAGGCTTATCTTCTGGTTTTGTAGCTCAGAATTATTGCAAAACTTGGAGGGAGTCAAATCATTAAGTTGCCTCATTTTGAAGATTTTCGTTCAATAAAGTAATATGGAATAATGTTCTGGGGTAGCTTATATTTTATAAACAAAGTTTTCATTGCTCGAAAACGTGCTGTTAGATTATTACGTGATGCTTACCTACGACCATGTTGCAGACATCTGTTTAAGGAGTAGGGCATTTTGACTACTTCTTCACAGATTATTTATTCCCTCGTGTAGTTTATTGTAAATAATCCACTACAGTTCAAAACGAACAATGGTATTCATAATGACAATATCAGGGGAAAAATGGCACTCATTTCGCTACGTTAATATCACCTTTAGAACAAAAGAATGGAAAAACTGGTAGAAGCTGACCTCAGGAGAGATCAGTTTGAGTTCCGAAGAAATGAAGAAACAAGTGAGGCAATACTGACCCTATGAGATAGATTCAAGAATGACAAACATTCGTTTATAGCCTTTGTAGACTTAGAGAAACTCTTTGAAAATGCTCGTCGCAGTAGACTGTTTGAAATTATGAGGGTATGAAGGTTAAAATACAGGAAGCAAACCGTTATTTAAGACAAGTTTTGCCGTTCGGGCAGCAAAATAACGAGGACTTAAGTCAGAGGAGTGCAGTATGTGGTATAGCACTTAGCAGCCCCATCAGTCAAACAGCAGCTTGCACTGTACGTGCTTGAGCATTGTCCTGTAAAATGATGGTCAGGTCCTGCAGAAAGTGTCATCACTTCTGTAAGCGAAGGCTTCCGCGGCCGTTGTCATCTTCAATAAAATTCTTCAGGGTATCAGACCGCATCGTCATAATTTAAAATGCGCCAACGTTTCGGCCAGCGTTGCAGCTAGCCTTCATCAGGGCCTTACGTTAAACGTAAGGCCCTGATGAAGGCTAGCTGCAACGCTGGCCGAAACGTTGGCGCATTTTAAATTATGACGATGCGGTCTGATACCCTGAAGAATTTTATTGAAGATGTCATCACTTCTGTCTCTAAGCTTGTCGTAGGTTAGCCCCCGTAAGTTCAACTCGATTTCTAAACTGAAAGACTCACTTCCCGGCATTCGCGTCAGAACTGCTACAAATTCGTCGGGCAACAGACCGAGCAGCTCGAACTGTCAACACAACTGGCACTGCTAAGAGTATCCCACGACTTCCACATCGATGTCAAACAGTTATACACAGTGCTGGTGACTACTTTGAAGGTCAGTAAAACTTTGAAACGCGTATATATTTTGTACGAGCTGTAAATAAATAGTTGCCACTATTAAAGATCCAACACTCGTAGAATCGGGCTGTACTCGCGACATCACCACGATGGGACGTCTAAGCAACCAGCCATCGCCCCCGGTATTCGAGATCGTGTTCTTGCAGTAAGGAAGACAGCCTAGTAATGTATGTCCGCAGCAGCGCCAGATTAGGGAATTTTGCTCTGTGATAATCAGAGCTCAGCAGCGCGTGCCTTTTTCCACTCTTTCTATCTTGGTTCTTTCTTGAGTTTTTATTGTCTGAGTTCTCACCACTGTTGCAACGCTATTAATGTCGGGTTGCTGGGTGTTTTTCTTAAGATTTGAGCTGCAAGTAATTGGCTCCACGTACCACTTGGTCATAAATGTCACAAGCTAGTTTATGTACAACTTCACCTTCATAGTGTATCAAATTGAAGTATTGTAAATGTTTCATGTGTTTTTTCATTTTTAATTTAGTCAGAATAAATCCAATTGTTATCTTGAACAGAACTTCCATTCTGTAGCGAGGTAGAGAACCCTTCCGTCTGTCGCGAGATCAATTTAACTTTCCACTGTCACATAAATTTTTATCAAATTAAATTATTGCAGGTGTCAAACTCTTCTCTATTCCACTTGCAGGTTCGATTACAATCAGTCCGCGTTTCTTTTTTAATCAATGTGCAACAGCAAAAGTCGGACTTATGAAAGGGAGGCGGGTCCTAGGGCATCATTTCCGTATGCAAATTCTAGCTGAATTTAGTGCTAAACACACTGCTAGCCCCAGCACCTCGAAAACTTCGGTTGCACCATAAATAAATCAAATCTTAAGGCCGTAAATTCAACTAAATACCTAGGAATTACAATTATAGAAAACTTAAATTGGAAAGAACACACAGAAAATGTTGTGGGGAAGGCTAACCAAAGACTGCGTTTTATTGACAGGACACTTCGAAAATATAACAGATCTACTAAAGAGACTGCCTACACTATGCTTGTCCGTCATCTTTTAGAATACTGCTCCGCGGTGTGGGATCCTTACCAGGTAGGATTGACGGAATATACCGAGAAAGTTCAAAGAAGGGCAGCATGTTTGTATTGTCGTGAAATAGGGAAGAGAGTGTTACTGAAATGATACGGGATTTCGCATGCACATCATTAAAACAAAGGCGTTGAGGCGGAATCTTCTCACGAAATTTCAGTCACCAGCTTTCTCCTCTGAATGTTGACGCCGACCTACATAGGTAAAAACAACCATCATACTAAAATAAGGGAAATCAGAGCTCGCATTGAAAGATATAGGTGTTCGCTTTTTCCGTGTGCTGTACGAGATTGGAATAATAGAGAATTATTGTGAAGGTGGTTCGATGAACCCTCTCCCAGGCACTTGGGTGTGATTTGCCGAGTACCGATGTAGATGTAGATGTACATTTTGCGTCTATGGCTAAATGTATATGTCACACATTTAGACTTTATGCTGTATTCGAAATTAAGCTGCAATTCTTACGTGAAAAATGTCATAATTATACAATTTTTCTCATACCTCACGTGGTCCTATTTTATTTTGCGCTGGCAGTTTCAATTCAGAAGAACTAATGCTTCCAGAAGATGATTCATCAAGTTCTACTGCTGCATGTCTATGCCACAATTGACAGTTAAGCGTTTGGCAGAGGGCTTGTAGAGCAACTTTGCGACTACCGGGTGATCAAAAAGTCAGTATAAATTTGAAAACTCAATAAACCACGGAATAATGTAGATAGAGAGGTAAAAATTGACACACATGCTTGGAAAGACATGGGGTTTTATTAGAACCACCCCATATTGCTAGACGCGTGAAAGATCTCTTGCGCGCGTCGTTTGGTGATGATCGTGTGCTTAGCCGCCAGTTTCGTCATGCTTGCCCTCCCAGGTCCCCAGATCTCAGTCCGTGCGATTATTGGCTTTGGGGTTACCTGAAGTCGCAAGTATATCGTGATCGACCGACATCTCTAGGGATGCTGAAAGACAACATCCGACGCCAATGCCTCACCATAACTCCGGACATGCTTTACAGTGCCGTTCACAACATAATTCCTGGACTGCAGCTATTGTTGAGGAATGATGGTGGACATATTGAACATTTCCTATAAAGAACATCATCTTTGCTTTGTCTTACATTGTTATGCTATTTTTGCTATTCTGATCAGATGACGTTCCATCTGTAGGACTTTTTTTGGTTTTGTATTTTTTTGGTTCTAATAAAACCCCATGTCATTCCAAGTATGTGTGTCAATTTGTAACTCTCTATCTACATTATTCCGTGATTTATTCAGTTTTCAAATTTATACTGACTTTTTGATCACCCGGTACTTCTCGACCGGTCCGCAGTCGAATGGCTCTTCATGCGAACTCTGATTTCTCTTACGTTATCACGATTGTCATTTCTCCATATGTACGTGGGAATTAACAAAATATTTTCCATTTTAGAGGATAAAGTTGGTGATTTTAATTTCGTGACAGGACTTCGTCGCGGTGAAAGACGCCTTTGTGCTATTGGTTGCCACCTCAACTCGCGTATCATATTCGTGACGCTCTCTCCCCCATTTCGCGACGGTACAAAACGAGCTGCCCTTCTTTGAACATTTTTTTACAACCTCCGTCTATCCTGTCTACCAAAGGATCCCAAACCGCGCAGCAGTACTCTAGCGTTGGGCCGACAACCGTAGACTCCATGTACATAGCCTGCGTGCCTCTTGCTGAAACAGGAGATCCGGCAGGTGGAGTTTAACGTACGTATATTTGTACTCCAACCATAGTCAGATGATTTCCTGTGTTTTTCGCAAAAAAGGTAGGTATTGAGATAAGTTTTCGCGGAATTCAAAGGCAACTAAAATCGCTGCACAGTTACAAAAAAAGAAAAAAAAGAAAAAAATAAATCTAGACTTTATATACAGGGTGTTACAAAAAGGTACGGCCAAACTTTCAGGAAACATTCCTCACACACGAAGAAAGAAAAGATGTTATGTGGAAATGTGTCAGGAAACGCTTAATTTCCATGTTAGAGCTCATTTTAGTTTCGTCAGTATGTACTGTACTTCCTCGATTCACCGCCAGTTGGCCAAATTGAAGGAAGGTAATGTTGACTTCGGTGCTTGTGTTGACATGCGACTCATTGCTCTACAGTACTAGCATCAAGCACATCAGTACGTAGCATCAACAGGTTAGTGTTCATCACGAACGTGGTTTTGCAGTCAGTGCAATGTTTACAAATGCGGAGTTGGCAGATGCCCATTTGATGTATGGATTAGCACGGGGCAATAGCCGTGGCGCGGTACGTTTGTATCGAGACAGATTTCCAGGACGAAGGTGTCCCGACAGGAAGACGTTCGAAGCAATTGATCGGCGTCTTAGGGAGCACGGAACATTCCAGTCTATGACTCGCGACTGGGGAAGACCTAGAACGACGAGGACACCTGCAATGGACGAGGCAATTCTTCGTGCAGTTGACGATAACCCTAATGTCAGCGTCAGAGAAGTTGCTGCTGTACAAGGTAACGTTGACCACGTCACTGTATGGAGAGTGCAACGGGAGAACCAATTGTTTCCGTACCATGTACAGCGTGTGCAGGCACTATCAGCAGCTGATTGGCCTCCACGGGTACACTTCTGCGAATGGTTCATCCAACAATGTGTCAATCCTCATTTGAGTGCAAATGTTCTCTTTACGGATGAGGCTTCATTCCAACGTGATCAAATTGTAAATTTTTACAATCAACACGTGTGGGCTGACGAGAATCTGCACGCAAATGTGCAATCATGTCATCAACACAGATTTTCTGTGAACGTTTGGGCAGGCATTGTTGGTGATGTCTTGATTGTGCCCCATGTTCTTCCACCTACGCTCAATGGAGCACCTTATCATAATTTCATACGGGATACTCTACCTGTGCTGCTAGAACATGTGCCTTTACAAGTACGACACAACATGTGGTTCATGCACGATGGAGCTCCTGCACATTTCAGTCGAAGTGTTCGTACGCTTCTCAACAACAGATTCGGTGACCGATGGATTGGTAGAGGCGGACCAATTCCATGGCCTCCACGCTCTCCTGACCTCAACCCTCTTGACTTTCATTTATGGGGGCATTTGAAAGCTCTTGTCTACGCAACCCCGGTACCAAATGTAGAGACTCTTCGTGCTCGTATTGTGGACGGCTGTGATACAATACGCCATTCTCCAGGGCTGCATCAGCGCATCAGGGATTCCATGCGACGGAGGATGGATGCATGTATCGTCGCTAACGGAGGACATTTTGAACATTTCCTGTAACAAAGTGTTTGAAGTCGCGCTGGTACTTTCTGTTGCTGTGTGTTTCCATTCCATGATTAATGTGATTTGAAGGGAAGTAATAAAATGAGCTCTAAAATGGAAAGTAAGCGTTTCCGGACACGTGTCCACATAACATATTTTCTTTCTTTGTGTGTGAGGAATGTTTCCTGAAAGTTTGGCCGTACCTTTTTGTAACACCTTGTATATATATATAAAGTCTAGATCGGACGAGATGCTTATCAAGTTCTGCAGAGATCATCCGAGAGAATTTACTGCCCTACCAGCTGCAGTTTATCGTAGGTCGCTTAAGTAACGAAGGGTACCTAGCGACTGAAAAAAAGTGCAGGTCATTTCCGTTTGCAAAAAGGGTTGAAGGATAAATGCAAATAATTATATACCTACATCGCCGACGTCACTCTACTTCACAATCATGGAGCATGTGCTACGCTCACGTTTTACGACCTTTTTGGAGAAAGAAAATCTCCTCTATGAAAATCAACACGCACTCTGCAAACAGAGATTCTGCGAAACTCAGCTCATTCTGTTCCTCCATGAGATCCACAGTGGTGCAGACATCGACGCTCAGGTTGATGCGATTTTCCTTGACTTTAGGCATGCATTTGATACTCTCCCGCACTGGGGTCTAGTGAAAAAGCACGAACTTACAGAGCATCGGACCAGATTTGCGGCTGGATTCAAAACTTCCTTGCAGTCGCTCTTAAGAGATAGAGAAGACCCAACGAACAACGGCGCGTTTCGTCACGGGACTGTTTGGTCGGGGCGAGAGCGTTACGGAAATGCTCAACAAATTCCAATGGTAGACGGCACAGGAGAGCCGTTATGCATCACGGGGACGTTTAGTATTGAGAAAGTACTTTCTGGGAAGAGTCGGAGCCGCGTTGAGTTGCCGCGCGGTTTGAGGCACCATGTCACGGATTGCTGGGCCTCCCCCGGCCGGAAGTTCGAGTCCTTTATCGGACATGGGTGTGTCTGTTGTCCTTAGCATAAGTTAGTTTAAGTAGTGTGTAAGTTTAGGGATCGACGATCTAAGCAGTTTCGTCTCTTAGGAATTCACACACATTTGAACATTTGAAGAGTCGGACAATATGTCACTTAATCTCATATACGTCTCGCCGTATGACCGCAAATAGAAAATTCGGAAATTTAAAACCAATAGACAGGGTTAGTAAGAATGATCTTCGCAATCGCCATTCGCAAATGGAATGGAAAAGTTGGGGTAAGTTAGTGGTAGCCAGAAGTATCCCGCCGCACACACCGTCAGGTGGCTTGCGAGTTTGATGTTTATGTTGTTGTACAAGGAAAAGGACAAGTGTTGTAAACACTACTTTTTGGCAACAGAACAACAGCTACCCGACCTTGCAAAGAGCATAGGTCGATTATCTTCAGTGCTTTCCAGTTATTCACGTGATTCTCTCTCGTATTTTTTCCAGCGAATTGCTAAGTACGTTTCAGCATGGATAGGTTGGTTGGCTGATCGATTTGGGGGAGGAAACCAAAACGCGAGGTCATCAGTACCACCGGATTAGGGAAGGGTGGGGATGTACATCAGCTGTGCCCTTTCAAAGGAACCATCCCGGTATTTGCCTGAAGCGACTCAGTGAAAGTCACGGAAAACCTAAATGAGGACAGCCGCCCGCGGGTTTGAACCGTCGTCCTCCCGAATGCGAGTCCAGTGTGCTAGCTACTGCGTCACCTCGCTCGGTCCAGGATGGACAGGATGTTATTGCAAAACTAAGACGCAGTGGAGGTCTTTGAAACACAATTTTGAAGTCCAGTTTGATAAATAACTTACATTTTTGCTTCCCTTCAAGCTGGCTTGGTCCTTCCATGCAATTATGATATCGTTCTTACGGTAGCTGCCCGATTTTCAATAAAATAATTGGGCTTTGTGGAAACAGTATTTGATTTCGTGGCATGGGTGACGTGCACGTGGTCACTTGCATGAAGAGAGCTTTTACGATAGAAGGGAAAATACTGGCAGTAAACAGCTTTAACACAGTATCTTTTGGAACAGGGCGACATGTGTTCTTTCCGCGTGATAACGATTTTTTTTTGGGAGATACGGAATTAAATTAAAATAAAAAACTCAAGTAAAACTTCCCACCAACACCCGGCACTCGAAATCTACATTCCCCTCTCCCGACACTGATTTCATCAGTGGCGAAAAAGGTAAATTACGGAACCACGCCGCTAATTTTATTAGCAACGACGATTGGTGGAGAAGGGGATACAAAAACAGTATTTTGTAAGGAGGTGAAGAACTGAGAGTGAAGACAGGGCGCTGGAATGAGAAAAATGGCTGGAGGAGACAAGAGAGAGGGAGAGAGGTCGAGAGAGAGGAGAGAGAGAGAGAGAGAGAGAGAGAGAAGGGGAGCGACTTGGGGAGGGAGAGATCAGAAAACTGCCAGTTCAGTTGCTTTCCATTAATTAAGTCTGGGTCGGCGAAAGGAATTTCTCTGAAACACTTCTTATCTAGGGGGGGGGGAGGGGGAGGCCAGTGTGCAGTTTTCGATAACGTAAGGAAGAACAGGGAACATCTGGAGGCAAAAAGGACGCGGGGAGAGGGCTGCCAGGGAAAAACTGCGAAACTGGAGAGAGGGCAGGCTGAGAAATAAAAAGTTTACATCAAAGTCCGCTAGCGTAACAGATGGGGGCCGGATGACCCCGCAGACCGGAGAAGCATAACTAAATATTTTATTCGCAGCGACGTTTTTAATTTGCTCTATTAGGAAAGGCACAGAGGCGTGGAAAGACGATACCACAGAGACAGAGAGAGAGAGAGAGAGAGAGAGAGAGAGAGAGAGGGAGAGAAAAGGAAGCTGGATGTGCCCGGGAAATATCTGCGCCACCCCACGCAAGTTTCCACGGCGCTCCCTCCCTGGGAGCCAATAAATAAGGCCCATTTGCGAGCGCAGTGGCGGAATTAAGAGGGGTCGGCCAAGATCGGATGGGGGTGGTGTGCGTGGGCGGAAACTCGGCCGCCGTACACGCACAGTAACAGCGCGAGGTTACTGCGGGCGTAATCGCGTTACTGTGACACACCTGATTGCAGGGCGGCTTTCTGACTTCGCTGTCAGGAACGCGTGGAACCTATCGATACCAGACGCCGACTTTGACCCTTAACCTAACGATGTCGTGAGACGTGACGTCATAAGTGCGCAGACGGGGTTGAACGGAACACTACCAGTACAAGTAGTTTCAGGAGGAATAGAAATTATAATAAGAGAAGAAATACACTACTGTACATTAAAACTGCTCCACAAAAAAAGAAATGCAGATGATAAATAGGTATGCATTGGACAAATATATTATACTAGAATTGACATGTGATTACATTTTCACGCAATTTTGGTGCACGAATCAGTACCCAGAACAACCACCTCTGGCCGTAATAACGGCCTTGATACGCCTGGGCATTGAGTCGAACAGAGCTTGGATGGCTTGTACATGTACAGCTGACCATGCAACTTCAACACGATACCACAGTTAATCAAGAGTAGTGACTGGCGTATTGTGACGAGCCAGTTGCTCCGCCACCATTGAACAGACGTTTTCAATTGGTGAGAGATCTGGAGAATGTGCTGGCCAGGGCAACAGTCGAACACTTTCTGTATCCAGAAAGGCCCACACAGGACCTGCAACATGCGGTCGTGCATTATCCTGCTGAAATGTAGGGTCTCGCAGGGATCGAATGAAGGGTAGAGCCACGGGTCGTAGCACAGCTGAAATGTAACGTCCACTGTTCAAAGCGCCGTCAATGCGAACAAGAGGTGACCGAGACGTGTAACCAATGGCACCCTATACCATCACGCCGGGTGATGACGAATACACGCTTCCAATGTGCGTTCACCGCGATATCGCCAAACACGGATGCGACCATCATGAGGCGGTAAACACAACCTGGATTCATCCGAAAAAATGACATTTTGCCATTTGTCCACCCGGGATCGTCGTTGAGTACACCATCGCAGGCGCTCCTTTCTGTGATGCAACGTCAGGGGTAACCGCAGCCACGGTCTCCGAGCTGATAGTCCGTGCTGCTGCAAACGTCGTCGAACTGTTCTGTTGACTCAGGGATCGAGACGTGACTGCACGATCCGTTACAGCCATGCGGATAATATGCCTGTCATCTCGACTGCTAGTGATACGAGGCCGTTGGGATCCAGCACGGCGTTCTGTATTACCCTCCTGAAGCCACCGATTCCATATTCTGCTAACAGTCATTGGACCTCGAGCAACGCGAGCAGCAATGTCGCGATACGATAAACCGCAATCGCGATAGGCTACAATCCGACCTTTATCAAAGTCGGAAACGTGATGGTACGCATTTCTCCTCCTTACACAAGGCATCACAACGACGTTTCACCAGGCAACGCCGGTCAACTGCTGTTTGTGTATGAGAAATCGGTTGGAAACTTTCCTGATGTCAGTATGTGGTAGGTGTCGCCACAGGTGCCAACCTTGTGTGAATGCTCTGAAAAGCCAATAATTTGCATATCACAGCATCTTCTTCCTGTCGATTAAATGTCGCGTCTGTAGCACGTCATCTTCGTGGTGTAGCAATTTTAATGGGCATTAGTGTACTTCAGAGGTGAGATCGACTTTGATTATTTATTTTAAATTAATGATCGGTTTCGACAGTACTTTGCTGTATCTTCGGATCTGCAATACGACATAGACACACTTTGCATTTGTAAACGATTTTTCTACATCAGCAGTAATAAAATATGTAAATATACACTGAAGGGCCAGAAAAACTGGTATAGGCCTGCGTATTCAAATACAGAGACATGTAAACAGAATACGGCGCTGCGGTCGGCAACGCCTATATAAGGCAACAAGTGTCTGGCGCAGCCGTCAGATCGGTTACTGCTGCTACAATGGCAGGTTATCAAGATTTATGCGAGTTTGAACGTGGTGTTATAGTCGCGCACTAGAGATGGGACACAGCTGCTCCGAGTTTGCAATGAAGTGGGGATTTTCCCATACGACCATTTCACGAGTGTACCGTGATTATCAGGAATCCGGCAAAACATCAAATCTCTCACATCGCTGAGCCGGGAAAGGATCCTGCACCGAAAGGGGGCAATGTCGATTGAAGACAATCGTTCAGCGTGACAACAGTACAACCATTCCGCAAATTGCTGCAGATTTCAATGCTGGGCCATCAACAAGGGTCAGCGTGCGAACCATTGGACGAAAAATCATCGACATGGACTTTCAGAGCCGAAGGCCCACTCGTGTACCCTTTATAACTGCACAACACAAGGTTTTACGCCTTGTGTGGTCCCGTCAGCACCGACATTGGACTGTTGTTGACTGGAAAAATGTTGCCTGGTCGGACTAATCTCGTTTCAAATTCTATCCAGCGGATGGACGTGTACGGGTGTGGGGACAACCTCATGAATCCATGGACCCAGCATGCCAGCATGAGAATGTTCAAGCTGGTGGAGGCTCTGTAATTGTGTGGGGCGTGTGCAGTTGGAGTGATGTGGGACCCCTGATACGTACAGATACGACTCTGACAGGTGACACGTACGTAAACATCCAATCATGTACATTTTAGATTCCGACGGACTTGGGCGGTTTCAGCAGGACAATGCGACACCCTACACGTCCGGAATTGCTACAGAGTGGCTCCAGGAACACTCTTCTGATCTTAAACACCCCAGAAATGAACGTTACTGAGCATATCTGGGATGCCTAGCAACGTGCTTCTTGAAGACATCTCCACTCCCTCATACTCTTCGGGGTTTATGGACAGCCCTGTTGGACTCATAGTGTCATTTCCCTCCAGTACTACTGTAGACATTAGTAGAGTCCATTCCAAGTCGTGCTGCGACACTTCTTCGTGCTTGCGGGGAGCATCCACGATATTTGGCAGGTGTATCAGTATATTTGGCTCTTCAGTTTATTTACATATAGCTAACATGACAACTGTCATCGAAAACAACTGAATTAAATTATCCATGTGTCTTCAATCGTTCTTTTTGCAATTAGCAGTGTGCTCACACAGATTTTGAACGTCTCTGTATGTTTATTCCGCTTATAGTACTTAATTTTTAATAACTGGTTCAGAAACATTGGGTATAAAATGTTACGTCATCGAAAATAACTAAATTAATGGGAGATCTCAAAATGGGAAGTGCAGAAGTAACAGCTTTCCGGTATACAACCTGATGAAAAGATTAATAGATAGATTGATTCCAATGCCTCTATCAATGTCTTTTTATGCTACTCCATTTCTTTACAAATTCCCATGTGGATATCTTCTGCCAGATTCGTTGTTTCCGACGGTGAAAAAAATGGCTCTGAGCACTATGGGACTCAACTGCTGAGGTCATTAGTCCCCTAGAACTTAGAACTAGTTAAACCTAACTAACCCAACGACATCACAAACAGCCATGCCCGAGGCAGGATTCGAACCTGCGACCGTAGCGGTCTTGCGGTTCCAGGCTGCAGCGCCTTTAACCGCACGGCCACTTCGGCCGGCTCCGACGGTGAAACACAGTGTATCAAGTAATGTTTCTAAACTATTAAGTACTATAAACGGGACAAACAGAGACAGCCAAATCTAGTATGACTACACTACCAGTTACACAAAGAAAGAAAGATTGGAGGCAAATGCATAAGTATGGCAGAAGCAAGGTATATCTTCGTCTTCGTCCAAAAATACCTTGTACCTCATGTCTAGCTCCCCCCCTCCCCCCCCTCCCAATTTTTTTTAAATTTTTTTTTTTACAGCACGATTCCGTTTGTTAAGAGCCGTCCATAGCTCTGAGAGGGAGCTTACGTCGATTATGTGGCTGTCGCTTTTCTGGATACTGTCCCGATACAGACGTAGTGCGGGTTGCACAAAACGGATCGGTAGGGGCTCCTTATCTATGCCTTATACACAGTGTAGACTGCGTTACTGCTAACAAACAACGTGCGTATACGCTAAAATGCTGATCACTTACATGCGCCATCAGGTAATTCGCTTCATGACTACGTTACGTTTGTAGTATTCCGATTGGTGTTGTCGCAATCTTCATAGCCTGCTGTGTAATAAGATATGTCTCATACTCGTATTTCAGTGAAAAATAAGAGGTGTATTATTCTAGGTACAGAGCTTCAGCGGGTGTTGTGACAATGTTGAAGCGGCGAGACCGACGGGACGTAAAGAGAGGCAGTTACAGCAGAGCCATGACAATCAGGCAGACAACTCGCAACTGGTCACGCAATCCGCCCGATTGTCACGCAGTCACGCACTTGCCGTACGCAACTCCACCTCACCCTTGCCTCGGGAGTACCATCCCTGTGGAAAACACGCATACGAGGTGTTAAACACGCACTTTACAAGCTTACCGGACAGGAAAACAGTTGAGAGTGAGAGCGCTATCCACTAGGACAGCCAGATGTACACCATTTACCTCTCCTGAGAGCCTACGCTGGCGCAATGAGCTCAACAGTCCATGCATCCAAGTTCCTGACAAGGTGTACAAAAACGAGTGTTTTTTTTTTTTTTTCAAGAGAAAGGGCTTCATGAACTGGACAAGTCAATAACACTGTGATCCACCTATGACCCTTATGCATGCAATTTTTTTGGTCTGGTATTGTGTAATAGAGTTGTTAGGTGTCTTCCTCAGGGATACCGTGGCAATTTTGGCGTCTTAGGTCGCCAAAATCCTGAGCTGGTTGGAGGGATCTGCCGATAATTCTCCAAACGTTATCAACTGCAGAGAGATCCGGCGACCTGCGAGGCCAAGGTAGGGTGTGGCAAACACGAAGTCAAGCAGCAGAAACACTCAACGCCTGTGGGCGGGCATTATCTTGCTGAAAGATGGTTTCCCATGAAGGGCAACAAAACGGGGCGCAGAATATCGTTGACGTACTGCTGTGGTGTACGGTTGGCGCAGGTGGCGACGGACCGGTCCTGCTATGAAAAGACATGACAGTCCTCGGGGTTCAGTTCGAAGCAGGACTCATTACTGAAGACAGTTCCACTTCAGTCAATGACATTCGCCACCAAAGACGTGGCTGGAGACGCCGCACACAGTTGTGGGATATTGAACTGACAGTCACCCGCCATACTCCCTGACAACAAAGAGTATTGGTCTGGAATGCCATTTCATACCATAGGAGGAACTTTTCGGTTGTCACCCGCGGCACAGTAACAGTACGAGGTGCATTCAAGTTCTAAGGCCTCAAATTTTTTTTATAATTAACTACTCATCCGAAATCGATGAAACTGGCGTTACTTCTCGACGTAATCACCCTGCAGACGTACACATTTTTCACAACGCTGACGCCATGATTCCATGGCAGAGGCGAAGGCTTCTTTAGGAGTCTGTTTTGACCACTGGAAAATCGCTGAGGCAACAGCAGCACGGCTGGTGAATGTGCGGCCACGGAGAGTGTCTTTCATTGTTGGAAAAAGCCAAAAGTCACTAGGAGCCAGGTCAGGTGAGTAGAGAGCATGAGGAATCACTTCAAAGTTGTTATCACGAAGAAACTGTTGCGTAACGTTAGCACGATATGCGGGTGCGTTGTCTCGGTGAAACCGCATACGCGCAGCCCTTCCCGGACGTTTTTGTTGCAGTGCAGGAAGGAATTTGTTCTTCAAAACATTTTCGTAGGATGCACCTATTACCGTAGTGCCCTTTGGAACGCAATGGGTAAGGATTACGCCCTCGCTGTCCCAGAACATGGACACCATCATTTTTTCAGCACTGGTGGTTACCCGAAATTTTTTTGGTGGCGGTGAATCTGTGTGGTTCCATTGAGCTGACTGGCGCTTCGTTTCTGGATTGAAAAATGGCATCCACGTCTCATCCATTGTCACAACCGACGAGAAGAAAGTCCCATTCATGCTGTCGTTGCATGTCAACATTACGTGGCAACATGCCACACGGGCAGCCGTGTGGTCGTCCGTCAGCATTCGTGGCACCCACCTGGATGACACTTTTCGCATTTTCAGGTCTTCATGCAGGATTGCGTGCACAGAACCCACAGAAATGCCAACTCTGGAGGCGATCTGTTCAACAGTCATTCGGCGATCCCACAAAACAATTCTCTCCACTTTCTCGATTGTGTCGTCAGACCGGCTTGTGCGAGCCCGAGGTTGTTTCGGTTTGTTGTCACACGATGTTCTGGCTTCATTAAACTGTCGCACCCACGAACGTACTTTCGACACATCCATAACTCCATCACCACATGTCTCCTTCAACTGTCGATGAATTTCAATTGGTTTCACACCACGCAAATTCAGAAAACGAATGATTGCACGCTGTTCAAGTAAGGAAAACGTCGCCATTTTAAGTATTTAAAACAGTTCTCATTCTCGCCGCTGGCGGTAAAATTCCATCTGCCGTACGGTGCTGCCATCTCTGGGACGCATTGACAATGAACGCGACCTCATTTTAAAACAATGCGCATGTGTCTATCTCTTTCCAGTCCGGAGAAAAAAAATCAGAGGCCTTAGAACTTGAATGCACCTCGTACAGCGGTACATCGACGATATTCTACGCTCCGTTTTGTTGCCCTTCATGGCAAGCCACCCAGGGCTTACATTTCAGCAAGATAATGCCCGCTCGCACGCGGCAAGAATTTCTACCGCTCCTCTTAGTGACTTACAAACTCTACCTTAACCAGTAAGTTCGCGCGATCTCTCCCCGATTGAGAACGTTTGGAACATTATGGGCAGGGCCCTCAAACCACCTAGAGTATTTGACAACTGAACGTACCAGCGGGACAGAATTGGGCAACATATTCGTCAGGAAGATATCCAGCAACGTTATCAATGAATTCCAAGCCGCATAACTGCTTGTGTAAGGGAGAGATGTGGACCAACAGGTTATCGATTTGCTCAATTTGTGAAGCTCTTTTTCTTGAATTTTTTTAAGCACTCCGTCTTCAGGCCACGAGTGGCCTACCGGGACCATCCGACCGCCGTGTCATCCTCCGTGGAGGATGCGGATAGGAGGGGCGTGGGGTCAGTACACCGCTCTCCCAGTGGTTATGATGGTATTCTTGACCGAAGTCGCTATTGTTCGGTGGAGTAGCTCCTCAATTGGCATCACGAGGCTGAGTGCACCCCGAAAAATGGCAACAGCGCATGGCGGCCTGGATGGTCACCCATCCAAGTGCCGACCACGCTCGACAGCGCTTAACTTCGATGATCTCACGGGAACCGGTGTAACCACTGCGGCAAGGTCGTTGCCGCTTTTTCTTGAATGAATCATCAAATTTTTCTGAAATTCTAATCATTTGTTTGCCTGTACTTCACTTTTAACGACTTTGATCTCATTCTGATACTTCCTTCGTAGTGTGCCTTTTTTGTTTTAGAGTGTAGTTTTTATTTATTACGAGTGAATGAAAACATATGGTGCGCGATGGTAATTCACTTTGTAGTCAGATGAAAGATAAAAATAATGAAAAACAACGTGTATTAACAGCAACAGGAATTTGATTCGTTCAAGAAAATCTGTAACAACAAGTGTTCAAATGGTTTAAATGGCTCTGAGCACTATGGGACTTAACTACTGAGGTCATCAGTCCCCTAGAACTTAGAACTACTTAAACCTAACTAACCTAAGGACATCACACACATCCATTCCCGAGGCAGGATTCGAACCTGCGACCGTAGCGATCGCGCGGTTCCAGACTGTAGCGCCTAGAACCGCTCGGCCACTCCGGCCGTCAACAAGTGTTCGAAGCGGATATGTCACGTAAGTAGTACTGTAACAGAAGTCTGTAGCGCAGCCATCAATATTGTTGTTCTTTTCTTGAGTCTGAAGACTGGTATGATGCAGCTCTCCAAGCTACTCTACCCCGTGAAAGCTTGTTCCGATAACTACTGCAACCGACATCCCTATGAATCTGCTTACTGTATTCATCTCCACGTCTCCCCCCCCCCCCCCCCCCGATTCTTCCCACCAGTACTAAATTGAGTTCCAGTGCAACATCCGTTGCTGCCGTACTGCGGTCGCGAAGTGGGGCCGAGGCTGTTTCCCAGATAAGTTAGTGCAACGCTATTTTGTCAAAAGTCGACATGTTAAGAAACGTGGCTGTTGTACTTAAGGTTTATAATTTATATAAAAAAACAGCTACCAGCCACATGTATGGTTTAAAAAGATTTATTATCTTCAGACCATGACCGGTTTCGGATTTTTCATTACAAATCCATCTTCAGATGGCAGGTAACAAGCATTCTTAGTTGGACCTAGTTTTGTTTATGTTATTCGCTTGCTGCACTGGGAAAGAAAACAAATATTTTTGTTGTCATATCGGTAATGGTATTTTTACGAAAGATTTACTTCTTTTACAAAATCTAATTGCTCATGAGATGGTTTTTATAAACATTAGTAAACTTGCAGGTTAGTGTACTTACGAGCTGTGTAGTTCTGCCTGACGAAATATTCGTGCGTTTATGTTTTCGAACGCAAGCTTAATACACTTTTCAATATGCACTATGTGAGTGCTATTCCAGTCAATGGACGTAACTTTCAACCTCATCATCTTAGTTTCACACGCAGCACACACGAATAACGTTTACAAAACGTGGCCCAGCTTCACATTACAAACGAAAACAATATTTGCAAAGAGCTTACAGTCATAACAAAGTTAACTTACAGATGCAGTTTAGTCGATATGGGTACAGTAAAATATCTCTTTGCTATTGTATGAAATTAATCTAAATCGGAATAAATAAAATTACATACAAATAAGATTACAAACATTATATGTAGTACAGAAATACTGTGTGTTACTAATTATTTGTTACAATAGTAGGAGATAAATTCTAATATATGACATAATATGCAATGCACATGTTTTCATTATGCAATTTTTCAATGACATATAAACAGTTTTTGGGGCCTGTATACTGAATGTTTTTTATGGAAATATTGGGCTTAAGTTATTTTAAAAAAGTAAAAGCTTCTTCAAAGTTATTTAAGAAGGGGGTGTTAACTGACTCTGTCTGTTCATTCAAAATGAGATCAGGGAACCTGTTTTTATGTGTATGAATCTAAATCTCCTCTAGGAGATTCAATGTGATACCTTTGTCTTTGAGGTGTAATATCTGCAGGTTGTTTTCTATATTCTCAACTGTATGATTGTTTTCTGCAAGATGGGTGGCAAAAGCAGATTTGCTTAGGTTTTTCAGACGTAGGGCATCAAGGTGTTCCTTGAATCTTGTTTCAAAAGCTCTGCCTGTTTGGCCTATGTAGAATTTAGGACAGTTGTTACACTTACGTTTATATATTCCAGATCTTTTATGGAGTATGCTGTTGTGTGGGAGTGAGTGTATGACTCTTTGTTGGAGTTTGTTATTGGTAGAGAAACTAATTTCGACATTCTTCTTCTTGAATAAGTTGGAAATTTTATATGAAAGTGGGCCTATATATGGTAGGGCTACATATTTTACTGATTTTTTGTCTTTCACAGTTATTGTGGCTGTTGCTTGTTGCAAAGACTTAATGCTAGCAATTTTTACTTTTGTTTTTTGAGAGAGTCTGTCTATGATTGAAGCATCATAGCCATTATTTCGGGCAATTGATTTGATTATGCTGATTTCTTTGTGCTGTTCAGTGGGGGTGAGGGGGACTTTATGCATGCGATGTAGCATTGACCGGAAATTAGCCATCTTATGTTGGTTCGGGTGGCAGGATGTGTTACTGATGGTAACATCTGTGGTTGTTGGTTTTCGAAAGATACCAAAATGGTGTTTGTTATTTATGTTTGATATTTTGAGAGCCAGAAAATTGATGCTATTATTTATTTCATGCTCTACTGTAAATTTGATGTTGTTGTGTAATTTGCTCAGATCTTCAGCTAAGGCATCAATTTCGCTGCTGTTGCCATCAAAAAGTAATAGAGTGTCATCTACGTATCTCTTGTAGTAAATTATTTTACTGTTCATTTTGTTATTGGATGAGAAGAACTTTTGCTCAAGATTGTTAATGTAAATATCGGCTAATAATCCAGCAAGACTGCTACCCATTGCAAGGCCATCATTTTGTTTATAGACTTTATTATTGAAGGTGAAGTAATTAAGATGAGTGTGAGGATCTCTATTAACTCATATATTTCTGGTAGATTGATCTTTTTATGTTTTAAAAGGTTACTTTTTATTATGTTAATTGTTTCCTCTACTGGGATGTTAGTGTATAGGTTTACAATATCTAGTGAGGCAAATCTAGCTGTTGGTGGTATGTGGATGTCTTTGATATGTTCTATAAGGTCCACTGTGTTTTTAAACGTATAACTATGTTCGAACATGTAGTAGGTGGTAAGGAGATCCTTCAATTTTCTGCTTATGTAGTATGCTGGGCTGTTTCTTGAGTTCACAACAGGGCGTATGGGGGAATTTTCTTTGTGGATCTTAGGCTGTGACCGAAGTTTCGGTGCAGTTGGATTCATGGTAATGCAGTCCCGAATTTCATATTTATTTAAAAGGGATTCAAAACTGTTGAGTAATTTACGAAGTTTATCTTGAAATTTTGCTGTGGGGTCTGATTCTAGTTCTGTGAAGTTATTGGATTGAAAAAATTCAAGAGTTTTTTCAATGTATTCTGATTCATACAAAACAACAACTGAATTTCCTTTATCAGCCTTTACCATGAGAGCTTTGTTAGCTGTAAGTTTATCATTGATAAGCCAACAAACTCATCACTAAACAAATGTATTCAAAAAATAATGTAATTAATAATGAACAAAAAATTCTTAAAGATATCAATGATAAACTTACAGACATCCACACACCACCAACAGCTAGATTTGCCTCACTAGATATTGTAAACCTATACACTAACATCCCAGTAGAGGAAACAATTAACATAATAAAAAGTAACCTTTTAAAACATAAAAAGATCAATCTACCATAAATATATGAGTTAATAGAGATCCTCACACTCAACTTGTCTAATAATTACTTCACCTTCAATAATAAAGTCTATAAACAAAATGATGGCCTTGCAATGGGTAGCAGTCTTGCTGGATTATTAGCCGATATTTACATTAACCATCTTGAGCAATAGTTCTTCTCATCCAATAACCAAATGAACAGTAAAATAATTTACTACAAGAGATACGTAGATGACACGCTATTACTTTTTGATGCCAACAGCAGCGAAATTGATGCCTTAGCTGAAGATCTGAGCAAATTACACAACAACATCAAATTTACAGTAGAGCATGAAATAAATAATAGCATTAATTTTCTGGATCTCAAAATATCAAACATAAATAACAAACACCATTTTGGTATCTTTCGAAAACCAACAACCACAGATGTTACCATCAGTAACACATCCTGCCACCCGAACCAACATAAGATGGCTAATTTCCGGTCAATGCTACATCGCATGCACAAAGTCCCCCTCACCCCCACTGAACAGCACAAAGAAATCAGCATAATCAAATCAATTGCCCAAAATAATGGCTATGATGCTTCAATCATAGACAGACTCTCTCAAAAAACAAAAGTAAAAATTGCTAGCATTAAATCTTTGCAACAAGCAACAGCCACAATAACTGTGAAAGACAAAAAATCAGTAAAATATGTAGCCCTACCATATATAGGCCCACTTTCATATAAAATTTCCAACTTATTCAAGAAGAAGAATGTCGAAATTAGTTTCTCTACCAATAACAAACTCCAACAAAGAGTCATACACTCACTCCCACACAATAGCATACTCCATAAAAGATCTGGAATATATAAACGTAAGTGTAACAACTGTCCTAAATTCTACATAGGCCAAACAGGCAGAGCTTTTGAAACAAGATTCAAGGAACACCTTGATGCCCTACGTCTGAAAAACCTAAGCAAATCTGCTTTTGCCACCCATCTTGCAGAAAACAATCATACAGTTGAGAATATAGAAAACAACCTGCAGATATTACACCTCAAAGACAAAGGTATCACATTGAATCTCCTAGAGGAGATTTAGATTCATACACATAAAAACAGGTTCCCTGATCTCATTTTGAATGAACAGACAGAGTCAGTTAACACCCCCTTCTTAAATAACTTTGAAGAAGCTTTTACTTTTTTAAAATAACTTAAGCCTAATATTTCCATAAAAAACATTCAGTATACAGGCCCCAAAAACTGTTTATATGTCATTGAAAAATTGCATAATGAAAACATGTGCATTGCATATTATGTCATATATTAGAATTTATCTCCTACTATTGTAACAAATAATTAGTAACACACAGTATTTCTGTACTACATATAATGTTTGTAATCTTATTTGTATGTAATTTTCTTCTTTCGATTTCGGCCATCTTTGGACCACGTTCAACAATTCACTTGCCCGGCTTTTTGATCTTTTTTTCTCTCTTCCCAATATTTCCTCATCATTTTCGAATGGTTCCTCCTCCGCTCTTCCGACCATTTCCTGTTATTATTCTTTAGTTTCGTTTCTTCTGGAAAACACTTAATTTCATTCACTATTTGTCTAAACTTTTTCCTGTCCCTGATTGACTCACGGGTGACATTAAAATAGGCCAAATCCTTTTTCACCATCTGTATCCATTTATTGTTGGTTTTTTCGTTCCTGTTACTATGTTCAAACACTTTTCTTGTTAGTCTGTTTCCATCCATCCTCGACAGGTGACCATAAAACGTTAGTCTCCGTTTACGCATTGCATCACTCACTTTCTCAATAGTTTTGTATATTTCCTTATTACTCTTTAGCTTGTACTCTTCTCCAATCTTTCTCGGTCCTAATATTTTTCTCAAAATTTTCCTTTCTTTCCTTTCCATGTTTTCTATTTCCCCCTTTTTGTTAAGAGTTAGGCACTCCGATGCATACAGGCATTCTGGTCTAATGACAGTTTTATAATGTCTTAATTTAGCTTGAATCGAAATGTTTTCTTTTGTTATAATGTCTTTGGTTTTTTGAAAAGCAAATTCCATTTTCCTTGCTCTCGCCTGGTTTGCACTCTTGTCTAAACCATTCACTTGAATTATTTCACCTAAATACTTAAATTTTTCTACTCTCTTAATATTGCCGTATTTAGTAATAAGATTTTTCTTGTTATTTCTATGATTAGACATATACACGGTTTTTTCAAATGAAATCTGCAGTCCAGCTCTGGCCGAGACTTCTTGTAGTTTCTCCAAGTAGTTCTGAGCTATTTCTTCGTTTTCTGTAATTATTGCCAGATCGTCTGCAAAAGCTAAACAGTCCACTTCTATTTTTTCTTTTTTTGTTCCAATTCTGATGTCATTCTTGGTGCCTTTGAGTTCTTCTTTCCATATTCTCAATATCTTTTCCAGTACGCAGTTGAAGAGGATTGGGGATAAACCATCACCTTGTCTAACACCTGTTTTAATTTCGAACTTCCTTGAAATTTCACCCATAAATTTAACACTGGCCTTACTGTTTGTTAGCGTCTGTTTGATAATTTGAATTGTTTTCTTATCGACCCCAAATTCTTCCAATACTTTCAGTAATGTTTCTCTATCTACCGAGTCGTATGCTTTTTTGAAATCTACAGATACTATTGCAAATCTCTGGCCTCTTGAGATTCTGTAACGAATTAGTGTTTTCAGGTTAAATATTTGTTCAACACAGGATCTACCTTGTCTAAAACCTGCTTGATATTCACCTATTTTTTTTATCCAGAACTGGCTCCACGATTTGAAGTAATTTCCTTGACAAAATTTTGTATCCTACTGGTAGTAGCGAGATCCCTCTATAATTATTAACATTCATCTTATCCCCCTTTTTGTGTAGTGGGTGTATCAGGGCACACTGCCAGTCTTCAGGAATTCTTTCTTCGTCCCAGATCTTCTTAAACATATGTTCCAAAACTTGTGGGAGGTTGGTATCCATTATTTTTAGGATTTCTGGTACTATGGAGTCTTCACCTGGGGCTTCATTGTTTTTTAGACTGTGTATTATGTATTTTATTTCTTCAGCGTCTGGAGGTTTTGACTCGGTATTAGTATTTCGGTGGTTTTCAAAACTAATTTTATCTTTGGGGGGTTCACAATTTAGTAGATTCTCGAAATATTTTGCTAATATTTCACAATTAGTCTTGTTTGTCAAACCTAGCTTGTTCTCTTCATCTTTAAAACATAAATTTGGGGATTGGTATTTGGTTAGCTGTTTTCTAAAAGTTTTGTAGAAATCTCTAGAATTATTTCTTTTAAAGTCTTCCTCAATCTGTTCTAGGTTATCCTGAAATTGTCTTCTTTTTTTATTACGGAAAAGCTTAGCTGTTTCTCTTCTCTGGATTTTAAAATTGTCAAGATCTTGAGGATCTTTTGTGGAGTTCCATTTCTGCCACAATTTCTGTCTCTTCTCCAGGTTCTCATCACATTCATTGTCCCACCATGGATGTCTTCTTACTCTTTTCACGAGACAATTTTCTTTTGCTATTTCAACTATTTCGTTTTTGATCTCCTCCCATCCCGCTTCCTTATTTATTGTGGATATGCCATCGCTATCTTTGTGCAATGCTCTTTGAAACCGTTGTTTAATTTCTTCATTTTTTAAAGTTTCTGTGTTATATTTTGGAATTTTGTAAAAGGTTTTCTTCTCTTTTCGAAATGGGAGTGGTCTGAATTTAATCGTAGTGAAATAGTGGTCTGAATCAACATCAAGGCTTTTCAGCACTTTAGTGTTTTGAATTTCTTCTTGACAATGAAGTGAGATAGCCACATGGTCAATTTGGAATTCTCCGAGAAGTGGATTTGGTGATCTCCATGTTTTAGTTTTTCGGCTCAGCTTTTTGAAATGTGTTGTCATTATTTTCAAGTTGAAATGCCTACATACCTCTATAAGCCTTTCTCCATTTTTTGAAGTTCTTTTGTGACCTGGGAAGAGGCCTACTGTTCCATGGTATTTTTTCTCCCTTCCTATTTGTGCGTTAAAATCGCCTACTAACATTTTGATGTTCTTCTTTGAGCACCTTTCCAGTTCCATTTCAAGTATCTCCCAAAATTCTTCAACTTTCTCCGGGTTATTTTTGTTGTCCTGGTTTATGGGTGCATGGCAGTTGATTATAGAGTATCCTTTGTTTTTACATTTAATCTCAAGAATGGATAGTCTCTCAGAACTCGAGTAGAAGTTAGTAACTGAATCTAAAATTGAGTGATGTACCAGAAATGCTGTTCCCAGGTATGGCATTTGTTTCATTACGATTTTACCTGGTTTTCCTTTAAATAAACGATAATTTTCAAAATCTAAAGCAGTTTCATCTAAAAACCTTGTTTCTTGCAATGTACATATTAAAATTTCTTTCTGGTTCAGCTTTTCAATCAATAATTTCAATTTTCCTACTTTAATTAGAGAGTTTACATTTAGGGTTGCAAACATAGTTGCTTTCTTAAATTTCAGTGTAATTTTATTTATTCCGATTTAGATTAATTTCATACAATAGCAAAGAGATATTTTACTGTACCCATATCGACTAAACTGCATCTGTAAGTTAACTTCGTTATGACTGTAAGCTCTTTGCAAATATTGTTTTCGTTTGTAATGTGAAGCTGGGCCACGTTTTGTAAACGTTATTCGTGTGTGCTGCGTGTGAAACTAAGATGATGAGGTTGAAAGTTACGTCCATTGACTGGAATAGCACTCACATAGTGCATATTGAAAAGTGTATTAAGCTTGCGTTCGAAAACATAAACGCACGAATATTTCGTCAGGCAGAACTACACAGCTCGTAAGTACACTAACCTGCAAGTTTACTAATGTTTATAAAAACCATCTCATGAGCAATTAGATTTTGTAAAAGAAGTAAATCTTTCGTAAAAATACCATTACCGATATGACAACAAAAATATTTGTTTTCTTTCCCAGTGCAGCAAGCGAATAACATAAACAAAACTAGGTCCAACTAAGAATGCTTGTTACCTGCCATCTGAAGATGGATTTGTAATGAAAAATCCGAAACCGGTCATGGTCTGAAGATAATAAACCTTTTTAAACCATACATGTGGCTGGTAGATGTTATTTATATAAATTATAAACCTTAAGTTAGTGCAATATGACGATGTATTGCTATATCAGAGTTTTTAGTTTTTGACGTTGTCCATTATGGACAAATCGAAGTTCCTTTTGTTCTGAAGAAGGCTAGGTCATCCCAACTGAAACCTAGGTAAATCTAGGTAAAGATTGCATCTGAGGCTGTTGTTAATCTACAATTAATATTTATACATTTGCTAACAGGGCCGCAAAATGTTGAAAATATTAAAATTGGTATCTGTGTCATCCATTTCTTGATGATTATCTCACATGCTCCTTTCAAGGCACTGTCCATTGCGTTCGATTGCCATCATCTCAGGTCCTTTAGTGTCTCTGACAGAATTACGATGTCGTCGGCTAACCTCAATATTTTCCCTCAGCGTCATCTGATTTAATACAATACATTGTAACTATATACTTCCTAATGGACCTTGCCTTTGGTGGGCAGACTTGCGTGCCTCAGCGATACAGACAGCCGTACCGTAGGTACAACCACAACGGAGGGGTATCTCTTGAGAGGCCAGACAAACGCGTGGTTCCTGAAGAGGGGCAGCAGCCTTTTCAATAGTTTCAGGGGCATGCAGCTTTACTGTATGGTTAAATGACGATGGCGTCCTCTTGGGTAAAATATTCCGGAGGTAAAATAGTCCCCCATTCGGATCTCCGGGCGGGGACTACTCAAGAGGACGTCGTTATCATGAGAAAACAAAACTGGCGTTCTACGGATCGGAGCGTGGAATGTCAGACCCTTAATCGGGCAGGTAGGTTAGAAAATTTAAAAAGGGAAATGGATAGGGTAAAGTTAGTTATAGTGGGAATTAGTGAAGTTCGGTGGCAGGAGGAACAAGACTTCTGGTAAGGTGAGTACAGGGTTATAAATACAAAATCATACAGGGGTAATTCAGGAGTAGGTTTAATAATGAATAAAAAAAAAAACAGGAACGCGGGTAAGCTACTACGAACAACATAGTGAACGCATTATTGTAGCCAAGATAGACACGAAGCCCACACCTACTACAATAGTACAAATTTATATGCAACTAGGTCCGCAAATGACGAAGAAAGAAATGAATGATGAGATGAAAGAAATAATTCAGACAGTGAATGCAGACGAAAATTTAATAGTCATGGGGGACTGAAATTCGATAGTAGCAAAAGAAGGAGAGGGAAAAGTAGAAGGTGAATGTGGATTAGGGGTAAGGAATGAAAGAGGAAGCTGCCTAGTAGGATTTTGCACATAGCATAACTTAATCATAGCTAACAATTAGTTTAAGAATCACGAATGAAGGTTGTACTCATGGAAGATTATATAATGGTAAGACAGAGATTTAGGAACCAGGTTCTACATTGTAGGACATTTCCAGAGACAGATGCGGACTCTGACCACTATCTATTGGTTATGAACTGTGGATTAAAACTGAAGAAACTGCAAAGAGATGGAAAGTTAAGGAGATGGGGCCTGGACAAATTGAAAGAACTAGAGGTTGTAGAGAGTTTCAGAGAGAGCATTGGCGGACAATTGATAAGAACGGGGAAAAGAAATACAGTAGAACAAGAATGGATAGCTTTGAGAGATGAAACAGTAAAGGCAGCAGAGGATCAAATAGCTAAAACGACGAGGGCTAGTATAAATCCTTGGGCAACAGAAGAGATTGAATGTAACTGATGAAAGGAGAAAATATAAAAATGCAGTAAATGAAGCAGCAAAAAGAAATACAAACGTCTCAAAAATGAGATCGAAAAGAAGTGCAAAATGGCCAAGCAGTGATGTCCAGAGGACAAATTTAAGGATGTAGAGCCATATATCACTAGCGGTAAGATAGATACTGCTTACAGTAAAATTAAAGAGACCTTTGGAGAAAAGAGAGCCACTTGTATGAATATCAAGTGTTCAAATTGAAAATCAGTTCTAAGCAAAGAAGGGAAAGAGGAAAGGTCGAAGGTGTATATGGAGGGTCTATAGAAGAGTGATGTACTTGATGGAAATATTATGGAAATAGAAGAGGAGGTATATGAAGATAAAATGAGGCATATGATACTGGGGGAAGAATTTGGCAGAGCACTGAAAGACGTAAGTCGAAACAAAAGGCGCGGGGTAGACAACATCCCATTAGAACTACTGATAGCCTTGGGAGAGCCAGCCCATACAAAACTCTACCATCTGGTGAGCAAGATGTATGAGACAGGCAAAATATCCTCATACTTCAAGAAGAACATAATAATTCCAATCCCAAAGAAAGCAGGTGTTAACAGGTGTGAAAATTACCGAACTATCAGTTTAATAAGTCACGGCTGTAAAAAACTAACACGAATTCTTTACAGACGAATGGAAAGTCTGGTAGAAGCCGACCTCGCGGAAGATCAGTTGGGATTTCGTAGAAATATTGGAACACGTGAGGCAATACTGACCCTACGATTTATCTTAGAAGAAAGATTAAGAAAAGGCAAACCTACGTTTCTAGCATTTGTAGGCTTTTGACAATATTGACTGGAACACTGACTTTCAAATTGTGAAGGTGGCGGGGATCAAATAGAGCGAGCGAAAGGCTATTTACAATTTGTACAGAAAGCAGATGGCGGTTATAAGAGTCGAGGGGCATGAAAGGGAAGCAGTGGTTGGGAAGGGAGTGAGAAAAGGTTGTTGCTTATTCCCGATGTTATTCAATCTGTATATTCAGCAAGCAGTAAAGGAAACGAAAGAAAAATTTGGAGTAGGAATTAAAACGCAGGGAGAAGAAATAAAAATTTTGAGGTTTCCCTATGGCATTGTAATTTGTCAGACACAGCAGCGAACCTGGAAGAGCAGTTGCTGAACGGAATGGACAGTGTCTTGAAAGGAGGATATAAGATGTACACGAACAAAAGCGAAACGAGGATAATGGAATGTAATCGTATTCAATCAGGTGATGGTGAGGGTATTAGATTGGGAAACGAGAGACACAAAGTAGTTGATGAGTTTTGCTATTCGGGAAGCAAAATAACTGATCATGGTCGAAATAGAAGGGATATGAAACGTAGACAGGCGGTGGCAAGGAAAGCGTTTCCGAAAAAGAGGAATTTGTGAATATCGAGTTTAGACTTGAGTGTCAGGAAGTCCTTTGTGAAATTATTTGTATAGAGTGTAGCCATGTATGGAAGTGAAACATGGACGATAAACAGTCTAGACAAGAAGAGAAAAGAAGATTTTGAAATGTGGCGCTACAGATGAATGCTGAAGATTAGATGGGTAGATCGCGTAACTAATGAGAAGGTACTAAATAGAATTGGGGAGAAGAAGAATTTGTGGCACAACTTGAGTAGAAGAAGGGATCGGTTGGTAGGACACGTTCCGAGGCATCAAGGGATCACGCTGGAGAGAAGCATGGAGGGTACAAATCGTAGAGGGGAATCAGAGATGAATACACTGAGCAGATTCAGAAGGATGTAGGTTGCAGTAGTTACCTGGAGATGAAGAGGATAGAGTAGGATGGATATCTGCATGAAACCAGTCTTTGGACTGAAGACTACAACAACAATACCAACACATTCGGTTATTCTTCTTTTGCTTTATTCTATGTTCATGTTACATCGTTTCTGCAAGATGCATCATTATTACAGATCTGTAAGTGTGAATTATTATTTAGCCTGTGTGTCACCTCATCTGCAAACTAAAAACAACATGTGTTTGGACGATATCAAACAATGTCCATTATAATTATCCGGGCTGTTATGCCGTGGCCGGTTGATGAATTCTGTGTCAATTCGCAACGTTTCGTCCCCGTCTGCGTAGGACATCTTCAAGGTGGTCTGTAGCTCGATGGAAAGGTCCAACACACTTACTGGACCTTCCATCGAGCTACAGACCCCCTTGAAGATATCCTCCGCTGGCGGGGACGAAACGTTGGGAATTGACACAGAATTCATCAAACGACCACGACATAACAGCCCGGATAATTATAATGGACATATATAAAATTATCGATATATTGAAAAATATCTATTGGTAGTCTTAGTCGACCTTGAGTTGCTATCTGACTTAAGTCGGCTCTGTTTAAGCGTGCGGTTATGCCCCCAGTATCATTTGCATGGACATTATCATTACACTCTAATTAGTAAACAAAAATATGGTGATTGATAGCTACGAAATCAATAATGCGGTGATTAGTATATGATACCAAATTAAGATTTATTCAGAACAGGATGAGCAATATTTCTAGCATAACATGACAATACAATACACTCGCTAACCTAACTAGCCTATCATTGGCAGAATGTATCCTCTTTTCCTAACTACTTAAGTCAACCCTGAACCCGCAAGTGACTCTATTGCAGTTCTGCCTGAACGGACACAGACTCAGAGAGCACCAGTCAAAGAGCTAGCGGAATACGAACTCATTTAGAATTACAGTGTCCCACTTTGGCTGATGATTGCTAATATCACCGTAATTGTCCCTGATGATTACGACGGTTGGTCCAGCCAACGTCGTGATGCCGTCTTTCCCGTGAGCGAACTTGGCTTTAAACGTGGACGTGGTTTGCGCCCGTAAACTCCTGTACGCAAGTGTTCAATTGCGGAGTCCTTCACTAGCCAATACTCAAGCTACTTGCACACGTGCCAAGAGTAGTTGGTCGACTCAAGTGCGCGGCAGCAAAGTTACACTTCAGCTTGCATATGAACACCACAAGTTAGTACAAATCTGTTTTTCTCCTCAGAGGAACAGATAATGCTACGTGTGTGGAGTCGTATCCTCTACACTATTCAAACTTGGAGAGTAACCACTGGACTCAGTGCCGGTAACTTCTCCAGCCCACTTCTCTCCACGCTCTCCAAGCAGGGCAGCCAGACACCGCGACTGCTCTCCTCCACAGCCGACCCCAGAGACGTCCTTCAGAGCTTTTGCAAACCTGGCCGTTCTTCACCGCATGGATCCGTGCGCGTTGGTAGCCAATCGCGACACAGACTTCCATGTATCCGTGCGCGTTTGCACCCGACCGCGACACAGAATTCTCCCGCGGTTACTGTTGCCGCCAAACTTTTAACACGTATCTCTACACGCTCTGCGCCAATCCCGTCACAGTCTTCCGCAAATGTTCCACTGTGGCGCGAAAGCGTCTTTCTCTCTTTCGCATATGGCTCCTTCTCGCTTCTTGTTGTGATCGCCCAGCCTCTCCCAACGTGTTTGGTGGTCTGAAGTGCCAGCCGACAAAGGGGTCCGGCCGCGGCCATCCCGTTACTTTGACGTGACATAAACACCTCCCTTAGGGAATCCGGTCGTGTTCCAGCCTCTGAGCCCATCTCGTTAGTCTAACAAGACACACACAACTCCCTTTTCTGTTTCCATTCTCTCCTACCGGTGGGCCAATTATCAATTATTATTCTGTGGGGGATTTTCTCTGCCTCGTGATGGTGTTGTGTGCTGTCCTTAGGTTAGTTAGGTTTAAGTAGTTCTAAGTTCTAGGGGACTGATGACCATAGCTGTTAAGTCCCATAGTGCTCAGAACCATTTGAACCATTTTTATTATTCGGTGTATTAGTACTGATTTAGCAGCATGTAAGGTGCAAAATCTGCTACCTTATAACATTTCCGACTGTGAAAGTCTACATTTTGATATCAAACAAGCCGTCTTACGATGAATCGTGCTAATTCCAAGCCGGTAACGGTAGTCTTTCTATGTTGTTGTTGTTGTTGTGGTTTTCAGTCCTGAGACTGGTTTGATGAAGCTCTCCATGCTACTCTATCCTGTGTAAGCTTCTTCATCTCCAAGTACCTATCTAACATTCTTCGTGGTGTCTGTTTGTTCTACATCGAGTCTCCCTACCACTTTCGCGCAACGACGCTCTGAGCGTGTTTTTTTGGGAATTGACTAGTTTGAACCTGGGACCTGTTGCTGGTAACGAGACGCCAGACGGCACGTGACATGTAGAGTTCAGAAGAGTTCAGTGAGACTAGCGATGATATAATCAAATACTTAATGATTTCAGCGTCAGCTCCACTGCACTCCCTGTAAAACAATCTTAATACTAACTAAATCTAGTGGAAGGGGTTCAAGGCTTTCCTATTTTTAGTTAGCTGGTAAAATAACGTCGAAAAAGCAGTTGAGTTTACAATTGGAAATTTTATTCTACTCACAAAACATTGTTTATAAATTGCACTATTGATAAAAGGAAATGTTTTAATACAGGATGATAAAAACCAACTGCGTTCAACAAAAATGTGAACGAATATTCCCTGCATGGGTTTCCAAGTTCTACAATGGATCGAAGGATGACCTGTGCCATATCACATCTATAATCTAGGTTTAAATTAAGTTTCACAAAAGAGAAAACTATCAAAATGGTCTACAGTGACCCTCAATTACCTTTAATTACTTATCTAACTTGTTGTAAATTACAGTGGCTGATGTGGCTTCTCAATAACTATATAACAGAAAAATCATCGCATTTCAGATTTTTACTTCAAGTGGCAAATGTGAACACCATGAGCTTTAATTGACGATCGACACTAGTATTACGCAAAAAGGAGCTGTAACAGATGAGACTTCTGCAGTTCTGAGTGAAGCTTTATGCGCTGTTATGCGGCATCGCGTGCGTTCATTACGTTGTCGGTGTTCATCAGGGGGCGGCAGACAGCACAGCTCCGCTCACCTCGCCGTCTCGGAAGCAACTCTCTCCTAACTTCTCCTTACTACAATTTACCGAAGTTGCTTTAACAAAACTATCTGGCTGTGTTTCCATCTGACCAGTCAGGGTCTCAATGTTAACCTTAAGCTCCGCCTACAAAAATTCTGTCTATCCAATGAGAAACGTTATACTTTTCATGGTGGGGCAATGTTTTTAAAGTTTGCTACGTAACAGAGACGCGAAAAAGTCTCACGCTAAAACTTGCAGCTGGTGTGGTCCTTTTAGTGTTATCGTAAGATCTATACTGTTCTTCTGGAGGGCTCTATCTTTTAACATGCGCTGGGGGGTGGTCCTGACGTAACAGAGACGCGAAAAAGTCTCACGCTAAAACTTGCGGCTGGGGTAGCCCTTTTAGTGTTATCGTAAGATCTATACTGTTCTTCTGGCGGGCTCTAGCTTTTAACATGGGCTGGGGGGTGGTCCTAGCGGTTAGCTAGCGACGTGGGTGTCCGTCCCTTGTCTTCTGTTCTCATTTCTCCCCTCGGAACTGCGTCTGTCACACGGTGGGAAGGTATGACATGCATTAAGGCATTATTGTGTTAGTCTGTGGTATTCCATTTGCTCACTCGTTACTCGTATTACTTTGGTTAATTTAATGTCACGATTTATTCGGAGCTATGTGACATACTACTGGATTTGCTTATCATGTCAGGGTTTTCATGGAAGGTGTTGGATTTGCCTGAAACCTTACACCTACTGCAATCTACATCCTTCTGAATCTGCTTGGTGTATTCATCTCTTGGTCTCCCTCTACGATTTTTACCCTCCACGCATCCCTCCAATGCTAAATAGGTGATCCCGTGATGCCTCAGAACATGTCCTACCAATCGATCCCTTCTTCTAGTCAAGTTGTGCCACAAACTTCTCTTCTCCCCAATCCTATTCAATACCACCTCATTAGTTATGTGATCTACCCATCTAAGCTTCAGCATTCTTCTGTAGCACCACATTTCGAAAGCTTCTATTCTCTTCTTGTCCAAACTATTTATCGTCCATGTTTCACTTCCATACATGGCTACACTCAATACAAATACTTTCAGAAACGACTTCCCGACACTTAAATCTATACTATATGTTAACAAATTTCTCTTCTTCAGAAACGCTTTCCTTGCCATTGTCAGTCTACATTTTATATCCTCTCTACTTCGACCATCATCAGTTATTTTGCTCCCCAAATAGCAAACCTTATTTGCTACTTTAAGCGTCTCATTTCCTAATCTAATTCTCGCAGCATCTCCCGACTTAATTCGACTACATTCCATTATCTTCGTTTTGCTTTTGTTGATGTTCATCTTATATCCTCCTTTCAAGATGCTATCCATTCAATTCAACTGCTCTTCCAAGTCCTTTGCTGTCTCTGACAGAATTACAATGTCATCGGCGAACCTCAAAGTTTTTATTTCTTCTCCCTGGATTTTAATACCTACTCCGAATTTTTCTTTTGTTTCCTTTACTGCTTGCTCAATATACAGATTGAATAACATCGGGGATAGGCTATAACCCTGTCTCACTCCCAAGCACTGCTTCCCTTTCATGCCCCTCGACTCTTATAACTGCCATCTGGTTTCTGTACAAATTGTAAATAGCCTTTCGCTCCCTGTATCTTACCCCTGCCATCTTTAGAATTTGAAATAGAGTATTCCAGTCAACATTGTCAAAAGCTTTCTCTAAGTCTACAAATGCTAGAAACGTAGGTTTGCCTTTCCTTAATCTTTCTTCTAAGATTAGTCGTAGTGTCAGTATTGCCGGTAACGGTAGTTTTTCTATAAAGTACCTAAAACCAACCTGACAATGGGTGAAGCTGTGTCCCATCAACCGTTCGTATCGCATAACAGCCATGGTCTCCATTCACGTCTTTATTTGAGGAAATTGCACTGTTAATGGTGTCTGTCAGGTCATTAAGGTACGAGTGTAACGTCCGACTGCCGGCCGTGGAGGGTATGGGAGGGTGGAAGGGAACTAGCTCTCTCTCTCTCTCTGCCCTCTTTGCGTGTGTGTCCGCCCGCAGACATAACGCGGCGCCCTAATTAGCGCAATAGCGGGCACCGCTGCCGCTGCTGTTGTAATTCCGGTAGTGTAGCCACTAACAGCGACACTAGCGCTAATGCGTCGTCGCTAGCAGTGTCATTGCGGCCCCCTAAACGCAGCGCGACGTCACGGCAGCCAGGCGGCAACCCGCCGGTGCTGCTAGACAAGCGACACCCAGCAGAGCGTTTGTTAACACGAGCCCGTGTCGGCCTATTCAAAGATGCCCTTGGAGCCGCGCAACACCTGTTGTGCTCGCGCCCCGTCGTACCCTGGCGTGAAGCAACTGTTCGATGTTTATCAAGCATCTGCTTACAAAAGTCCAATGGCAGCTCTAATTATCGTACGGCAGAGTTTTTTGGTACATATTCTAATGCGTTGATCCGGAACCGATTTGTGCTTGGAGAAAAAAAAAAAAAAAGTAGTTCCAGTTCTGGCCACGAGGTGCGAATCTGGCGCTGTGAATGCAAGTAAGACGTGTAGAAACGTCTCCATGTGTAATGGATTAGGAACCGTGCGGAGGCAGAAAACGTCAAACAAGTAAGAAAGGCATAAGGCCCCCGTAAACGAGCAAATATTTTGTCAAACTTTACCACGCTTGCTAAATACACTACTGACCATTAAAATTGCTACACCAAGAAGAAATGCAGATGATAAACAGGTATTCATTGGACAAATATATTATACTAGAACTGACAGGTGATTACATTTTCACGCAATTTGGGTGCATAGATCCCGAGAAATCAGTACCTCTGGGTGTAATAACGGCCTTGATACGCCTGGGCATTGAGTCAAACAGAGCTTGGATGCCGTGTACAGGTACAGCTGCCCATGCAGCTTCGAAACGATACCACAGTTCATCGAGAGTAGTGACAGGCGTATAGTGACGAGCCAGTTGCTCGGTCACCATTGACCAGACGTTTTCAATTGGTGAGAGATCTGGAGAATGTGCTGGCCAGGGCAGCAGTCGAGTATTTTCTGTATCCAGAAAGGCCCGCACAGGTCCTGAAAAATGCGGTAGTGCATAATCCTGCTGAAATGTAGGGTTTCGCAGGGACCGAATGAAAGGTAAAGCCACGGGTCGTTACACATCTGGAATGTAAGATCCACTGTTCAAAGTCCCGTCAATACGAACAATAGGTGACCGAGACGTGTAACCACTGGCACCCCATACTATCACGCCGGGTGATACGCCAGTATGGCGATGACGAATACACGCTTCCAATGTGCGTTCACCGCGATGACGCTATACGAGGATGCGACCATCGTGATGCTGTAAACATAACCTGGATTCATCCGAAAAAATGTTTCGCCATTCGTGCACCCATGTTCGTCGTTGAGTACACTATCGCAGGCGCTCCTGTCTGTGATGCAGCGTCAAGGCTAACCGCAATCATGGTCTCCGAGCTGATAGTCCATACTGCTGCAAACGTTGTCGAACTGTTCGTGCAGATGGTTGTTGTCTTGCAAACGTCCCCATCTGTTGACTCAGGGATCGAGACGTGGCTGCACGATCCGTTACAGCCATGCGGATAAGATGCCTGTCATCTCGACTGTTAGTGATACGAGGCCGTTGGGATCGAGCACGGCGTTCCGTATTACCCTCCTGAACCCACCGATTCCATATTCTGCTAACAGTCATTGGACCTCGAGACACGCGAGCAGCAATGTCGCGATACGATAAACCACAAAAATGGCGTGTGACGGGGGCCTCCCGTCGGGTAGACCGCTCGCCTGGTGCAAGTCTTTCGATTTGACGCCACTTCGGCGACTTGCGCGTCGATGGGGATGAAATGATGATGATTAGAACAACACAAAACCCAGTCCCTGAGCGGAGAAAATCTCCGACCCAGCCGGGAATCGAACCCGGGCCCTTGGGATTGACAGTCTGTCGCGCTGACCACTCAGCTACCGGAGGCGGACGATAAACCGCAATCGCGATAGGCTACAATCCGACCTTTATCAAAGTCGTAAACGTGATGCTACGCATTTCTCCTCCTTACATGAGGCATCACAACAACGTTTCAGCAGGCAACGCCGGTCAACTGGTGTTTGTGTATGAGAAATCGGTTGGAAACTTTCCTCATGTCAGCACGTTGTAGGTGTCGTCACCGTCGCCAACCTTGTGCGAATGCTCTGAAATGATAATCATTTGCATATCACAGCATCCTTTTCCTGTCGGCTAAATTTGACGTCTTCAGCACGTCATGTTCGTGGTGTAGCAATTTTAATGAACAGTAGTGTACCTTTATCTTTTACCCTTGTCAATGTCCCAAACGACTGGAGAAAAGCGCAAGTTACTCCTGTATATAAGAAAGGTAAAAGATCGGACCCGAGAAGTTACACAAGACTTTCCTTAACATAGGTTTTCTGCACAATTCCTGAATATATTCTGATTTCGAATGTAATACATTTTGCACACCTTATGTACACGAATCAGCACGGTTTTAGAAAGCATCGTTCGTGTGAAAATCAGCTTGTCCTTTTCTGACATGATGTACTGCGAACTATTGATGAAGGATAACACACGGATTCCATATTTCTGGATTTCCTAAAAGCAGTTGACATCGTACCCCATTGCAGAGTGTTAATGAAGGTACGAGCAGACGGAATAGGTCCCCAGACGTGTCACTGGCTCAAAAACTTCTTAAGTAACAAATCTCAGTATGTTGTCTTCGGCGACGAGTGTTCGTCAGACACAAGGGTGTCGTCAGCAGTGCTCCACGTGAGTGTCATAGGAGCGATATTAATTTCTATGTAGATGTAAACGATGTCTTGGACTGGGTGGGCACCGACCTGCGTTTGTTTCCTGATGATGCCATGGCGGAAGCGAGAGTGTTGAAGATGAGTCCCTGTAGCGAGATACAAGATGACTTAGAAAAACTTTCTAGTTGGTTTGATGGACTAGCAGCTACCTCTAAATGTAGAAAAATGCAGCTTAATGCAGATGAGCAGGAAAAACAAACTCGTAATGTGCTGGTACAGCATTACTAGTGGCCTGCTTGATACAGTCATGCCGGTTAAAAAATCTGCTCGTAACGTTGCAAACCGATATGAAAGGGAACAAGCATATGAGGATTGTGGTAGGGAAATAGAATGGGTGCCTTCGGTTTATTGGGGAATTTTACGGAAGTGTGGTTCATGTGTAAACGACAGGGCGTTAATGCGACCTATTCTTGAGTACTGCTCAATTGTTTGGGATCAAAATGAGGTCGGATTAAAGGAAGACGTCTAAGCAGTTCAGATGCAGGCTGCTACACTTTTTATCGGTAGGTTCGAACAACACTTGTTGCTTTTGGAAATCAAATGGGAATCCCTGGAGGGAAAGCGAGTTCTGTTCGAGGAAAATTGTTGAGAAAATTTAGGGAACAGGCATTTCAAACTGCCTGCAAACGATTCTAGTGTCGCCAACCTGTATTTGGCGTAAGTACCACGAAGGTAAGGTACGAGAAATCAGGGCTCATACGTGCAGTGGTTTTTCCGTAGTGCTATCTGGTACTGATACAGAAAACAAAATGAAGAAATGACTAGTAGTGGCATATGGTACCCTCCGCCACGCACCGTACGGTGACCTGTGGAGTATGTACGCAGATGTAGATGCAAAGGCCCGAATTGATGAACAATACCCAAGAATGTGTCGAAGTAGCGCCTTGAAAGCCAAATATTTCGTGGGTGCGTTACATTTTCTTCAGCTTCTTTGAACGAATCCCAGACTGGCACATACTTTTCGAACTATATGTTTTATATAGTCATTCCATTTGAGATCACTCTAGATAGTTATGCGTAGATATTGCACGGTAGATAGTGTTTCCAGCAATTTGTCATCATTAGTGTAGTTACGCAGTAGTTTATTTACGTTCTGGGTGAACTGCCAGAGCCGGCGCCATTCATTAATCCTCTGTTGGTTATTACGCAAATCGATACTATCTTCCGGCTTTGCTATTTTCTTACAGACAACCGCACCATCTGCGAGCAGTTTTAAACAGCTTTCGATACTTCATACCATATCACTTACAAATAGTATGAACAGTAACGCTCCTATCACGCTTCCTTGAGGTCTCTGTTGATCCATCATGGACAGGGGACATCAGCTGGTTAAGCGTGTGTCAATATCGATGAACTCCAACAGTCATGTAACTAAGATGTTATTTCCCCGGAACCAATGCTCATCATCAGTATAGGTGTTAGGTGTGATTCTCCCAGCCCTCTGCCCCCTCCCCCCATAGGGGGATGCAAACAGTGTCCAAATGTCATTCCGAGAAACTGCTTGCCATGTCTGAAAAACATGCTCTGTTAGCCAGAATGAGATTTTCACGCTGCAGCGGAGTGTACGCTGATATGAAACTTCCTGGCAGATTAAAACTGTGTGCCGGACCGAGATTCGAACTCGGGACCTTTGCCTTTCGCGGGCAAGTGCTCTACCAACTGAGCTACCCAAGCACGACTCACGCCCCGTCCTTACAGCTTTACTTCTGCCAGTATCTCGTCTCCTACCTTCCAAACTTTACAGAGGCTCTCCTGCGAACCTTGCAAGACTAGCACTCCTGAAAGAAAGGATATTGCGGAGACGTGGCTTAGCCACAGCCTGGGGGATGTTTCCAGAATGAGAGCTTCTGTAAAGTTTGGAAGGTAGGAGACGAGGAATTGGCAGAAGTGAAGCTGTGAGGACGCGGCGTGAGTCGTGCTTAGGTAGCTCAGTTGGCAGAGAACTTTCTCGCGAAAGGCAAAGGTCCCGAGTTCGAGTCTCGGTCCGGCAAACACTTTTAATCTGCCAGAAAGTTTCATGCTCTGTTAGCTCACGAATATTTCTGACTGAAGACTGGTATCAAAGTAGATGCATTCCCTTCACAGATTTCCTGTATGGGCGACATATCTGAGGACCAGCCAAAGCAGTCAAGCGTCCTTGTATATCTCAAGGAGTTACTGGAGTGAAATCCACTGCAGTAACTTGCATTCTACAGATGTAATATCCAATTTTCACTTTAAAGCAACCACTCGCAAAGAAACTGGAAAGCAATCTGAGTAGCCACTAAGTATTCATAGATCTCGATCTTGGTGTGAATCTGGACTGGAGGAGTCACAAGCCATTTCCTGAATTATATATATATATATATATATATATATATATATATATATATATATATATATATATATATATATATATATATATATATATATTAGTTTCGGACATGTCCGAAAGAATAGACACAATTTTGATCCTACAGCCACTATGAATCAAAACAGAAGGGAATTAAGACCGAGCGAGATAGCGCAGTGGCTAACACACTGGACTCGCATTCGGGAGGACGACGGTTCAATCCCGCGACCGGCCATTCTGATTTAGGTTCTCCGTAATTTCCGTAAATCGCTCCAGGCAAATGCCGGGATGGTTCCTTTGAAAGAGCCCGGCCGACTTCCTTCCCAGTCCTTCCCTAACCCGATGAGACCGATGACCTCGCTGTCTGGTCTCCTTCCCCAGACAAACCAACTCAATCCAAAGAAATTAAAGACATCATCTGCCAATACACATTGACTTATATCAACGTGGCAAGCTGAAAATTTGTACCAGACTGGTATTATAACCCGTGTCTCCTGCCTGCTAGTCAGATGCACGGACCACTACACCATCCGGACGCAGTGGTCACCACAACCGCACAGACTACCCTAGCAAGACTCCTGTCAGACCCAAATTCTCACCTTGTACCACACACTACTGGCGTACTGCCTCTGCTCATTAACCTCATACTCACGACATCTCCATGATTCCTGTAAGAGTCCAAAGACCGAGCGAGGTGGCGCAGTGGTTAGCACACTGGACTCGCATTCGGGAGGACGACGGTTCAATCCCGTCTCCGGCCATCCTGATTTAGGTTTTCCGTGATTTCCCTAAATCGCTTCAGGCAAATGCCGGGATGGTTCCTTTGAAAGGGCACGGCCGATTTCCTTCCCCATCCTTCCCTCACCCGAGCTTGCGCTCCGTCTCTAATGACCTCGTTGTCGACGGGACGTTAAACACTAATCTCCTCCTCCTCTAAGAGTCCAAACTTGGTGTGTGTTTGCACTGAAGCAATCACTGGCAATCAGTGCCTTAATTATACACAAGTGGTGTCTTTTTTCGGTCAGAACAGACTCAACGCACTTTTACAGGATGAGTCACTAACTATTGCCACCAAGAATAACTCCGAAAGTATGATAGGACCTGAAACGTTTGTGGGACAAAAGTTGCATGGGACAACGGGGGCCATAAAAGACGTTGGGTTTTTGTTGTTAGGTGGGGTTGCCTCAGAGATATGAAAGTCAACGTGTAATTTTTTTATTTTTTTATTTATTTTTTTAAATGGATGCTCTAGTTTGGTACTTATTTTCTGATAGCGGCTATCGAGACGAATCCAATGATGTGTAACAGTAAGGTCTTTGAGGGTCAACGAAAGTCGAAAAGGTGGCATCAACGTCCATTTACAGACAGTGAAACAGTGAAGTGATGACCATTGGTATCAATGCAGTGCTGCAATCTTCTTATCATGCACTGAGTGGTATTCCATATCGCATCGGCACTTACCGAGGCACAAGCTCTGACAATTCTGTCTCGCATATCTTCAGGTGTAGTTGGAACGTCTTTACAAACAGTGTCTTTTAAGAATTCCCACAAGAAAAAATGCAGAGGCGTCGAGTCTGGTCAACGATCCGCCCACGACACATCTCCTCCGCGTCCAATCAAACTATTTGGGAGTTGTCTCTGCAACACATTTCTAGCCAACAGCGAAAAATGTGCCGGTCACCAATCGTGTTGGTACCACATTCTGTTCCTTGTTCCTAAAGGTATTTCTTCCAATAACAGACCTAATGTTTCTTGCAAGAATTTGGTGTACTTCCTACCATTAAGATTTCCTTCGATGAAACAGGGGCCTATAAGTCTGTCCTCCAGAATCCCACACCACACCTTCACCGACCACGGTTTCTAGTGTGCAACTTGTCGCAGCCAGCATGGATTTTCGGTTGCCCATAATGCAAGTTATGCAAATTAATGTTTCCACGGCTCGTGAATGTAGCCTCGTCAATAAATTAAATCAAATTACTAAATGTGTCATCCCTCTGAATCTGAAGTTGATTCCATTGGCAGAATTAAATGCGACGCATACAATCCGTTCCAGTTAATTCTTAGTAGAGACTGGTATGGTATGGATGATGTTCATGGCGATGCAGAACACGAGCAACCCTACCCTGGCTCATGCCGGATTCCCTTGTGATTTGACGTGAACTAACACCAGGATATCGAACCATAGTGGCATGAGTACCAATTTCCGTTTCCCCATTAGTAACTTTCCTTTTCCGGATATAAATCCGATGAGTTAAAGGTCCACTTGTTCACAATTTATCGTACGCGTATCTAAATGTATGACATGTGGGATGAGTACGTTGAGGATATCTTTCAGCGTATAAGTCTCCAGCTCCCACTGAATTTCCTTGGAATGCTCCGTAAATGAGACGCATATCGACTTGTTCCTCGAAGGAATACATCATTCACATTCTCTTGATTCACGATACTAGTCTTACCGTTCCTATTCGTGTTGTATTGCGAAACCGTCGAATGGTGTTTACATGTCAATGGCAAGTTAGATGGATACAGCGTATTCGGCGAAGATTTACCATTTGCAAGATATACGAGAGAGAGTTGTCAGAGCTTGTGCTTCGATCAGTGGCCATGTGATAAGAAATACCACTCAGTCCATGACAAGAAGATTGCACCACTGCACTGATACCAATGGTCATCACTTCGAACACCTTCTGGAAATGTACGTCAATGCCACCTTCTTGACCTTCAAAGACCTTACTGTTACACATCATTGGATTGATCTTGGTAGCCGCTGTCAGAAAATAAGTACCATACTATAACATCCCATTAAAAAAAAAAGGAAACAAAGTTGACTTCCATATCTCTGAAGTGACCCCATCTAGCAGCAAAAAACCAACGTCACATTATGGCCCCCGTTGTCCCATGCAACATTTGTCCCATAAACTTTTCAGCTACTACATAGTTTTGGAGTTATTCTAGGTGACAATAGTTAGTGACTCAACCTGTGTAACTGATACACTCGATGGGATATGAATACACAACCATCAGTTCAGATACACATTTACATTCGACCTCCAACGGGAATCTAAATTAGAGAGTACATAGGACATGGGCAGGGACTGTGGATAAGAGTGGTTGTGCTAGTCGAGAACGTGCCAAGACAGTCCAAGCATTGCGATTAACACTGTGCCTAGATGGCACAGTAGTAAACGAGACTGCCTAATAAACAGGAGATCGAGGGTTCGAGTCCCAGTCCAGCACACATTTTCACTCGTTGCCGAAAATTCTTCATAACGTGTCATTGTCAATGAAATCCACCAACAGCCGCGTAAGTTATTATTTCATTTTATTTTGAAGGCTACGAGTTTCAGCATTTCTCTATGCCATCTTCAGGCTTAATATGCATCTGTCCAAATAAACGAAAATGTCACACAGAGACGTAAATCTCTGGATGTTGTGAATTCAACCTAGACTTTGAATGGAGCACTAGGGTAAGGATTAGATTCACGACATCCAGAGTGTTGTGTTCTCCAACAGTTTATTGAACGTAGCTTCTTCTACAATACAATAGCTGGCTGTTCAATAGATGTAGACGTCTGTCGATCTAGCCGGAGATGTGGTTCCTATCTGTCGGCTGGTACTTCGATCGGCGGTGCAGTACAGCGGCTTCGGTGATATCTTCTCGGAGACTCTGCTATAGCGGTTGCCATTAGCAGCGGACAAAGACTGGTCTGCCTTCGACCGGCCGGGCCTATATAGTGAGCTGGAGCCAATAGAGACCCGGCGTAGGAATCCGTGGCCGGATATGTCGCGGCGACCTCTGCAAGGAGAGGTTCCTATTAATCGACTGGAATCTTCGGCGTGTTTACCTGATGTCTTCGCCTGTTTGGCTGTTGGTTTGTTTCCCTCATAGCGTGGCTGTTATGCGGTGCTGCCTGCCATTTAGGGGAACCCGATGGCAGACAGTACGCAGAGATTTATGGCTCTATATGACATTTTAGTTTATTTGGAGAGGTGCATATGGTGCCTGAAGGTGGCATAGTGAAATGCTGAAACTGGTAGCCTTTAAAATGAAATAACGTATTAAGTTACATGGCTGTTGGTGAATTTCATTGACACTGACAGGTACTTAACCAGCTGATGTCGCTTGTTCATGATGGACCAATAGAGAGGAATTCTGCATAAGTCCTGATACAGCTGTTATCATCAGTTCCTTTCATTCCCCCCCCCCCCTCCTCCCTTCCCGCCTCCACCAGCTTCCATTTCCACCATTTCCATAATATGTATGACCGCTGCAGATTCCACGTGGTGTTTGTTCAAAAAATGGCTCTGACCACTATGGGAGTTAACATCTGAGGTCATCAGTCCCATATAACTTAGAACTACATAAATCCAACTAACCTAAGGTCATTACACACATCCATACCCGAGGCAGGATTCGAATCTGCGACCGTAGGGGTCGTGCGGTTCCAGACTGAAGGGCCTAGAACCGCTCTGCCACAGCGGTCGGCATGTGGTGTTTGTTCTTTCGGACATGTGCGAAAGAAGATTCGAGGGACGGGACGCTGACGAACGTTTCGAGAGGTCTACCAGTTGGGACGACCGTGGTTCGTATCCCCCATCCGGCCATCGAAATTAAAATTTGTAATGATTTTCCTACACCGATTAACTAAAACGCAGATACCGTTCCATTATTTATTTATTTATTGTTCCATGGGACCAAATTAAGGAGAAGTCTCCATGGTCATGGAACGAGTCAATACATGAAATTATAACAGGATATTAGAAACAGATAAAATGAAATATAAAAAAATATATTCAGGTGACAAGTCGTAAGTTTAAATAAAGAAAATCAACAATGTAACACTGGAATTTGCTAAATTTTTTAGCTCTTCCAGGAGCTCCTCGACAGAATAGAAGGAGTGAGCCATGAGGAAACTCTTCAGTTTAGACTTAAAAGAGTTTGGGCTACTGCTAAGATTTTTGAGTTCTTGTGGTAGCGTATTGAAAATGGATGCAGCAGAATACTGCACTCCTTTCTGCACAAGAGTCAAGGAAGTGCATTCCACATGCAGATTTGATTTCTGCCTAGTATTAACTGAGTGAAAGCTGCTAACTCTTGGGAATAGGCTAATATTGCTAACAACAAACGACATTAAAGAAAATATATACTTTCAGGGCAATGTCAGAATTCCCAGACTATTGAATAGGGGTCCACAACAGGTTGTCGAACTTACACCACATATAGCTCGAACAGCCCGTTTTTGAGCCAAAAATACCCTTTTTGAATCAGAAGAATTACCCCAAAAAATAATACCATACGACATAAGCGTATGAAAATATGCGAAGTAGACTACTTTTCGTGTTTAAGTGTCACTTATTTCAGATACTGTTCTAATGGTAAATAAAGCAGCATTTTGTTTCTGAACAAGATCCTGGACATGGGCTTTCCACAACAGCTTACTATCTATCCGAACGCCTAGGAACTTGAACTTTGAAAATGACCTGGCGATTTCCTCAACAGGACGTCAAACAACGACCTTCACAGTTTCGGTTGCGCCTCGCAAGAGGCCCAGTGGAAGAGCTACCACACGTCTGGAGCCAGCTTGTTGCTCTGCCCGGCTAAAACGCTATGTTATACACACGTGCGTGATTAAATTTTTGCCCGCCCACTTTATTTGTTAACGCGGGCTAGTCTGGGCGATCGACCTGACACGCAAGTCGAAAGAAATAAATAACTAAACAAATAAATAAAACGACGAGCAGCGGACGGTCTAGACACAGCGCGAGAACGCGTCCCTGGCGAGCGCTACTGTGCGTGCGGTCACGCTTCGTACGCCGGCAAAACAATCGAGTGGCGGGAGGGTGGGGGGAGGGAGAGAGGGAGGGAGGGCGGGAGAGACAGAGAGAGAGAGGGAGAGCGTCTGGCGCAGGCCGTCACGTGACGGCGCACGATGCCCTCCCCTAATGGCGCGGCCAGAGGAGCGGTCCGCATATTGATGCGTGAGGGACACACGCGCACAGTGCGCCAGCCCCAGGGCCGTGTGTCGCGTGATTGAATCGTGCCCACGCTACGGCTCTCTCCTCCTCTGTCTGCTCCCTCTCCTTCCCTACCCGTCACAATATGTCACTCTCTCCCTCTCTCTCTCTCTCTCTTTCTCTCTCTCTCTCTCTACATATTCTTCCACTCCTTGCCTGCATCCTCGCTGCCTCGCTGCATTCTCCAGGCACCCTCGCGTCCACTCCCCTCCCCCACCCCGCGCCCCCTCCCTCCCTCTCTCCCTCTCTGTCTCTCTCTCTCTCTCTCTCTCTCTCTCTCTTTCTCTCTGTCTCCGTCGGTCATCTTCTGTCCCTCTCCCGCCGGCGCCCTCCACGGTTTAGAAGCCATATCGACGCCCCGACGGAAACAAAAGAGCGCTCGTCCCTTGTCGGCGAGTTTACCGCTGAGTTTTCTTGCCCGCCTGCTCGGCGCCGTACCTTTGTGTGTGTGTGTATGTGTGCCCGCTACCGCCGTCGGCTTGACAGAGCAGGTATTATACGAGAGTAGTCAGTCGGTCGAGCTCTGTCGACTGCCAACGGCAGTGCGATTAGTGTCCCAGCGTCACGTCACCATGTGGCTACGTACGTGCGTGACTGGAAAAATATTTAGTTACGCAGCTGACGTTTTCCCCTTTCTTCCAAATACCCTCTCCTGTCTGACACTTTAAAAAATGCACTACTCGTGGCTCCCCTACTCGGGGTGACAAGGTATGTTCATCGCTTGATTTCACCTACACTGACAAGTGAGGCAACAAAAGTCGTGGGAAACCTCCTAACATGACGTCGTACTCCTTTTTCTCCGGTGTACGGGCACCTGGACGTGGCATTGTCTCTGTTGTGTTGGCAGGAGAGGCAACACCGTGTTACTAGAGGAGGCCGAAATGCACGCGTTTTAGCTCACGCAAGCTGGCGTGAGGATGGAAGAACTATACTGACGTGAGGTCTGGAACATGAAAAGGAATTAGAATTCAGAAAGCGGGCGTAATTAGTTTGATACTTAACTTTAATCCATTAATGATGAACGTCGCTCTTTACGGTACTATTTTCTGTTCAGAATTCATTCTAATTACTGAATACGGCGCCTTGCTAGGTCGTAGCAAATAACGTAGCTGAAGGCTATACTAAACTGTCGTCTCTGCAAATGAGAGCGTATGTAGTCAGTGAACCATCGCTAGCAAAGTCGGCTGTACAACTGGGGCGAGTGCTAGGGAGTCTCTAGACTAGACCTGCCGTGTGGCGGCGCTCGGTCTGCAATCACTGATGGTGGCGACACGCGGGTCCGACGTATACTAACGGACCGCGGCCGATTTAAAGGCTACCACCTAGCAAGTGTGGTGTCTGGCGGCGACACCACAGTCTCGACAAGTCATTGTAAATCCCCTGCAAACATACTGAGTCTTGCTGCCTCTGTAGCCGTCCAGAACTGCGACAGTGTTGCCGCTGCAAAATTGGAATCGCGTCGGGCGATCTGGGTGGCCGAATCATTTGCTCGAACTGTCCAGAATGCTCGTCAAATCAATCGCGACTGACTGTGTCCGGGTGACGTGACAAATTTGTTTGGAAACGACAAGTCAACGAATGGCCGCAGATGGTCTCGAAGTAGCCGAACAGACTCATTTTCACTCAGTTATCGGTTCAGTCGGACCAGATGACCCACCCCATTCTATGAAACACAGTCTACTCCGTTATAGAGCTCCTACCAGCTTGCACAGTGGCTTGTTGACAGCTTGGATCCATGGCTTCGTGACGTCTGCAACACACTAGCTCTTACATTCTGAAATCGGTTCTCTGGACTATAAGTAGTTTGGACAAAAAGAGAATAGAAGCTTTCGAAATGTGGTGCTACAGAAGAATGCTGAAGGTTAGATGGGTAGATCACATAACTAATGAGGAGGTACTGAATAGAATTGGGGAGAAGAGGAGTTTGTGGCACAACTTGACTAGAAGAAGGGACCGGTTGGTAGGACATGTTCTGAGCCATCAAGGGATGACAAATTTAGCATTGGAGGGCAGCGTGGAGGGTAAAAATCGTAGAGGGAGACCAAGAGATGGATACAGTAAGCAGATTCAGAAGGATGTAGGTTGCAGTGCGTACTGGGAGATGAAGAAGCTTGCACAGGATAGAGTAGCATGGAGAGCTGCATCAAACCAGTCTCAGGACTGAAGACCACAACAACAATAACAACAACAACTGACCAGACAACGATTTTCCGGTCGTCTAGTATCCCACCAATACGGTGAGGAGCCCAGGAGAGGTGGTGCAGGCGATGTCGTGCTCTTAGCAAACGCACTCGCGTCGGTCGTCTGCTGCCATAGCCTATTAATTTATTTATTTATTTAACCTGGCAAGATTAGGGCCATCAGGCCCTCTCTTACATCTAACCAGGCATTCCACTTATTTTACATTCATATGTGTTAGTAGGCATGTTAAACTACATCTAGTACAAAAAGTGAAATAAACAATTAGAAAGGTACACCTGGAAAAATACATACATATAGAGTTTATATTCTTAGATCATAAGTACTGTTATAATTAGACATTATTGAAGAGACAGATTTTATATAGGAGGTGCTGGTAGCAGGGAGTATGAGGGAGACTCATGGTGAAGGGAGGAGAAGAATAGAGAGACATGATGTAACATAATTAAGGAAATATAAAGGAAAAGAGGTTTGCGTGGCTAATAGAGATAGATGAAGAGGGAGAAGAGAAAGGAGCAAGATAGGAGACGCTACCTTTGCTATTTGACAGATGAGGGGATTGCCCTTGTACATTAATTTTGTGGAGAACTTTATGCGGATGATAGTAGGAAATGCTTCAACTTCTTCTTAAAAGCAGCAGGAGATTGAATTAACGCCAAATTTCATCGCACTGTCCTAACGGATACGATTGTCGTACATCCCACACTGATTTTTGGTGTTATTTCACGCAGTGTTGTTTGTGTGTTAGCACTGACAACTCTACGTAAACACCGCTGTTCTCGGTCGTTAAGTGAAGGCTGTTGGCCAGTGCTTTTTCCATGAACTCTGGTATTCTCGACAAACTCTTGACACTGTGGATCTCGGAATACTGAATACCCTAACGACTTTTTTCAACAAAAAAAGTACTAGCAATAAAACTGAATTTGAGTGCTGTAACATGCAAAATCACACAGTGTACGACCTGCTACATAACAACAGACAGCACGTCCTTATCAACAAATTCCCTATCGATAACCGAAATGGAATATCCAATGCGTCTAGCTCCAACTACCATACCGCGTTCAGAGTCTGTTAATTGCCATTGTGCGGCCTTAACCACGTCAGCCACCTTTTGATGCTGATCACCGAAGTACAAATGACAGCTCCGAGCAAGCACTGCCCTTGTATACCTCGTGTGTGCGATACTACCACCATCTCCATATGTGAATGTCGCTGACCCATGACTTTTGTCACATCAGTGTGTATCTGCATCTTCACCTTACTTCTCAAACAATTAAGCAGCTGACATTGCCCTGATACACCAAATATCCTCTTCATTTTCGACACCTTAACAACGCACTTTTCACAACCTTCATGCTGGAGGAAAAGAATTATCGGCATCCACTCATCTTATCCCCATCTATATGTGCTTCTACTTCTACATTTGCGTTTACTTCTACATCTACGAGGATCACTCCAAAACAAATGCACACTATTTTCTTTAAATCCATCTTTTATTCCACATATTTGAAAGTCTTACACTGTGTAGATACATCCTTTAGGAACAATATTTTCATTTCTCCACATAATTTCCGACCCTCTCAACCGCCTTACGCCATCTTGGACCCAGCGCCTGTATACCCGCTCGGCAAAATTCTAGACCAACCTGTTGGAGCCACTGTTTGTCAGCGTGCACAAGGGAGTCATCACCTTCAAACCTTGTTCCACGAACAGAGTCTTTCAGTTTCCCACAGAGATGATAGTCACATGGAGCCAGTTCAGGACTGTAAGGCGGGTGTTTCAGCGTTGTCCATCCGACTTTTGTGATCGCTTCCATGGTTTTTTGACTGACATGTGGCCGTGCATTGTCGTGCAACAGCAAAACATCCTGCTTTTGCCGATGTGGTCGAACACGACTCTGTCCAGCTTGAAGTTTCTCCAGTGTCGTCACATATGCATTCGAATTTATGGTGGTTCCACTTGGCATGATGTCCACAAGCAAGAGTCCTTCGGAGTCGAAAAACACCGTAGCCATAACTTTTCCAGCAGAAGGTGTGGTTTGAATTTTTTTTTTCCTTGGGAGAAATTGCATGATGACACTCCATTGATTGCCTCTTAGTCTCTGGTGAAAAATGATGGAGCCATGTTTCATCACCTATCACAATTCTTCCAAGAAATTCATCTCCACCATTCTCGTACTGTTCCAAAAGTTCGCTGCATACCGCTTTTCTTGTTTCTTTGTGAGCCACTGTCAACATCCTGGGAACCCACCAGGCACAAACCTTTTTTAACGAAAACACTTTCAGTATTCTGCAAACACTTCCTTATCCTATCCCAACGTAGCGTGACAATTCGTTCACCGTGATGCGTCTGTCAGCAGTCACCAATTCCCGTTGAGACCAATTGTTAGTGCTATTGGGTCTCCTATATATCGGTTGGCAAAATACTTAACCAAATTATCAGCACCGATAGTCGGCCACTGTAGCCATCATATTAATAACTCAAAAATGTTTGTTGACATCATACAGCAGACGAGGATAGGTCCGAATGACATCATGATCAGCCTATATGTGTTCTCTTTGTTTACAAAGGTACCGCTGGAAGATACGTTAAAACCGTTGGCTGCTCATTTCTCTCCTGAAATACTGAAGTTATTTCGACACACTTGGACGACCACCTATTTTTTGTATGGTGGAAAATATTATGAAATGACTGACGGAACAGCCATGGGTTCGCCACTGTCACCAGCCATAGTTAACTACTTCATGGAGGATTTCGAAGAACGAGCGTTGAACAGTTCTCCCTTACGTCCGTCCTGCTTCTTCAGGTATGTTGACGATTCATTTTTAATCTGGCCACATGACAATGAGGCACTGCAGCAGTTTGTTGATCATTTGAATGGTATACATCAGAACATAAGATTTACAGTGGAGGTGGAGAAGGATGGGAAGTTACCCTTCCTAGATGTGCTGGTGGAGCCAAAATCAGATGGACGTCTCGGACATTCTGTGTACAGAAAACCGACGCATACAGATTTATATCTAAACGCGCGTACTTTTCACCACCCAGCTCAGAAGAGAGCTATGCTCAATACCTTGGCACAGAGAGCAAGGACTATTTCGGACAAGGATCACCTCGGCTCCGAGATTAACCATCTGACGACGGTATTCAGAAAAAATGGACAATCCGATCGTGATATCAGATCTACTCTGGCGAAGAAACCTAGGAAGGACGCTGTTCGAACAGATGAAGAGGACCAACACATCGCGCGGCTACCATTCTGCGGTGCAACGACCAGCAAGATCGGCGGAGTCCTGAGCCGGCAGGGAATCAGACCAGTCTTCCGGCCACCCAGGAAGATTAAGGAGATGTTGCGACCCGTGAAAGATAATCTCGGCCTGAGAGTACCGGGTATTTACAGCATTCCTGGCGAGTGTGGCGAAAGTTATGTGGGCCAGTCTGTAAGAACTGTCGCCGATCGCTGTGTGGAACATCAGCGTCACCTGGAATACAGGAATCTAGAAAAATCGGCGGTGGCTGAGCACAGTTTGTTACATAAACATAAGATTCTATTCGATGAAACAAGAATACTTGCTCACGCTTCAAACTATTGGGACTCTGTCATCAGGGAAGCAGTTGAAATTAGACTCTGTGAAAATAATTTCAACAGTCTCCGGTTATGCACTCAGCAATGCATGGAAGCGCGCAGTTGATAAAGAAAGAGCGCAGAGGGAGACTTCTTATATTCCTCGCAGTTCTCCACCTGTTGCGATGGATGGCGCTGCAAGCAACGCTGGATAAAGCGCGCAAACAAAATCTATGGACGTAGAGGCCGCCACCTCGGTACGCGCCGTTTTCACCGTGACGTCATCCAGCCAATGAGATGCCGTCCACTGCTTATAAAAGCGGAAGCCTCACCGGTCCGCGACAGCCAGTTTTACCCCTGACGAAGATGACGGAGGTAGTCATCGAAAGCTTGGGATGTTATTCAGATTTGACGCGGCAAGTAAACCGAGAACTTTTTATGCAAGGACTCCGTCGCGAAAGACTCCGTAGTCGAACTACACTCTTGTACCAAAATTTTATAAGGCAAAAAATCCTGGGGGACTCGTCTCATTTCTCTAACATAAACCAACTTCAAACTGCAAGTAAAATAACATATTAAGATACCTGTAACATTTGTCGACTAAGGCAGCCCATCAGAGGACGTCTGCCCACTTACCTAGCTGGAGTCGGAGTGGGTCTCCTTTGCCTCCGCCGACACACGGCTCTACTTTCAATGTTGTGGAGAGGGGAAGAGATCCCACCGGGCCTGACAGACTACAGCACGACCGAATCTGTCCAAAGATGTATCTTTGACTCTTCTCTCAATCTGCTCTCTTTGATACACCTACTCATAAAGTTAGATTTGGCAATGGATTTACGCTGCACGAGCGCCTCTGGTTGCCCGCGTAAACATTCCAATTCCACCTACAATCATCGTCACTCACTTATTATTATTACACACTGAAGGGCCAAAGGAACTGGTACACTTAAGTAATATCGGGTAAGGCTCTCGCGAGCACGCGGAAGTGCCGCAGCACGACATTGCATGGACTCGACTAATGTCTCAAGTAGTGCTGGAAGAAACTGACACCATGAATCCCGCAGGGCTGTCCGTAAATCCGTAACAGTTGGAGGGGGTGGAGATCTCTTCCGAACAGCAGGTTCCAAGGCATCCCAGATATGCTCAATAATGTTCATGTCTGGGGAGTTTGGTGGCCAGCGCAAGTGTTTAAACACAGAAGAGTGTTCCTGGAGCAAGTCTGTAGCAATCCTGGATATGTGGGGTGCCGCATTGTCCTGCTGGAATATCCCAAGTCCGTCCGAATGCACGATGGACATGAATGGATGCAGGTGATCTGACAGGATGCTTACAATGTCGGTATTGACAGGCCCAGGCGAGAAGTAAAGCTTTGTGTCGTGCAGTCATCAAGGGTACACGAGTGGGCTTTCGGCTCCGAAAGTCCATATCTATGAAGTTTCGTTGAATGGTACGCACGCTGATTCTTGTTGATGGCCCATTGAAATCTGCAGCAATTTGCGGAAGGGTTGCACCTCTGTCACGTTGAACGATTTTCTTCAGTCGTCGTTCCTCCCGTTCTTGCAGGATCACTTTTCGGCCACAGCGATGTAGGAGATTTGATGTTCCTGATATTCACGGTACACTCGCGAAATGGTGGTACGGGAAAATCCCCACTTCGTCGCTACCTCGGAGATGCTGTTTCCCATCTCTTGTGCGCCGACTGTAATACCATGTTCAAACCCACTTAAATCTTGATAACCTGCCATTGTAGCAGCAGTAACCGATCTAACAACTGCGCAATACTATTGTTTTCTTATATAGGCGTTGGCGACCCCAGAGCCATATTCTGCCTGTTTACATATTTCTCTATTAGGCTGCCTATACCAGTTTCTTTGGCGTTTCAGTATATAATGGGAAAACGGGGCCGACGAATGAGGTGTACCACCAATAGACAAGTGAGTAAGTCGGTCCATTCCTTGTCCAGAGGCTACCAGTATTCAGAAAAGGTAGATGAGCAGTAAGAAAATCAGCGGCACAAATAAGCAAAATGCGTTAAAATGTGAGATCAATGAAACAGATGCGATGGGCCTGTTTCCGACATCTAAAACAACAAACACATCTTGACTCTGCCAACTGGTATGAAATTCATCGCGGGGGTACATCTCATTTACCACTTTTTAAGGTTTCTTCCTGTTCCATTCGCCGGCCGCGGTGGACGATCGGTTCTAGCCACTTCAGTCTGGAACCGCGCGACTGCTACGGCCGCAGATTCGAATCCTGCCTCGGTCATGGACGTGTGTGATGTCCTTAGGTTAGTTAGGTTTAAGTAGTTCTAAGTTCTAAGCGACTGATGCTCTCAGATGTTAAGTCCCACAGCGCTCAGAGCCATTTGATTCGTTGCATTCACGTACAGAGGACGGGAAGGATGACTGTGTAAATGCTTCTGTGCGTTGTGATACTAGGCTAATCTTGTCCTCGTGGTCATTATGGCAGTGGCACGTAACAGTTACAGTACATTGCCAGATTCCTCACCTATTACTATTCCAAGAAATTCCGTTAAGTGGGCTTTCGTGGGGTGGTCGGTGGAAACCTCAAGAGCCAGCTAGGTCAGGTTTTCCAGCATGTCTGTGATGCTCTCACAGGGTTCAAAGACACAAATATTACTTCAATATCTACAGTTGCTGCTACTTGGTATGGGTCCCACATACTTGAATAGTATTCTATGACAGGCTGCACGATTATTTCCTAATCAATATCCTATCTAGGCTCACTGGAGTCTCTCAGAATTTCTGCACTGCAGCTAAGTCCGCCACCTGCTTCATCTACGACTGCGCCTATGTGCTCATCCCATTTAACATTCCTAGGAGCTCTTGTATCGGGATACATGCATGAGTGGCCCGACTGTGTTAGCGACAGCCGGCCGCGGTGACCGAGCGGTTCTAGGTGATTTAGTCCGGAACGACGCGGCTGCTACGTTCGCAGGTTCGAATCCTGCCTCGGGCATGGGTGTGTGTGATGTCCTCAGGTTTAAGTAGCTCTAAGTCTAGGGGACTGATGACCTCAGATGCTAAGTCCTATAGTGCTCAGAGCCATTTGAACCATTTTTGTTTGTGACTCGTATCAGGGTGAGAAATAAACAACATGTTCCTGCCAAGTACAGCAGAAGTTGCGTAGGATATAGAGAACGCTCTTCACCTTTCTGGCTGTCACACAATACAACAGTGCAATATACGAAATATGCCATATTACTAACACGGAGCCAGAATGGTATTGTAGATGAACAGCAGGTATAACGTCTTTTGTAGTTTCAGCTCCTAATCAAACTCATTCTTAACTGTCAAACCCATTTTATAGATTACCGCAACTGTTTGGTAGTAAGTATTTGTATAGCTCTTGATAAAAGTTTAAAAACCAACCATTCAACAACAAAAAAGTTTTAAAAAATGTTGCACTTGGAAATTAATATGGAATGGTCGGAAAATACAGAATATAGTAGCAAAGAAAGAGTTTTGAAGACGAACATATTTAATGTACACAAAATATAATTCTGAAATTGTCTTAAGTTCAACTCTGTTACTTACCAGCAACAGGAAAAAAATAATAATTTGATTCGATAGCAAACGTGTTAAATTTAGTAACTTCAAAGAAAGTCCTGAAACAATTATTTGTTTACATTGTAGAGGTGCTTCGTTTTACTTTCATCTACATGGAGAGATCTTCGTTCTTAGCACGTCGACAGTCAATATTGGCGCACATTTTACCAGGTATATCGCCCAACAACGCCGTCTTCGACTACACAGCATAAAAACAGAAGCAAGCAACTGTATTCGTAGCCAAAAATCAAGCTATACTTAGTTATTCATAACTCTTTTAATCAATAAATTGCACAGGTTTAATCCTTAGTGTACACTGTCAACAGTTACCGCAATTTTCGAAGAATAAGCCGCTAAAATTCGGCCAAACTACGGAACCAGTTTTCTGCGCCGTACCACAACGTCGTCTGGAGAAGAATTGGACTCGCTGCAGAGCATCATGGGAACAATATGAGGCAGGTCGTGCACCTCCAGCTTACGTGTACCAACCGATCGATGAGAAATGACGGTATTCCGTAGCGTGGAAAAATGTAACAGGATGCTCCACTGAACTATTTGAGGTAGGGAACCTGGGTTGGAGAAGCCATCTTAAGAAGATATGGATGTAAACTTGCCTCCAGCATTGTCTAGAATTACTGTTTTCCAGCACATTTACAACTAACGTGTGTACAGGGTTACACATACTGTGTTGATTATTTACATGTACATTTTTGGCCGGTATTGTAGGCGACAATCTCGTTGGGCCATATCTTCTACCTGAATGGTCACCTGCACTTGAGGTTCGTGCAGAGAGTTCTGCCCGAGTTGTTGGAGAACGCACCCTTGGCAATTCGTGGGAGCGTGTGGATGCAACATGATGGTGTGGATGTCCGCAAACACCTCAGTGCTGAATTCCCTGGTCGCTGGATTGGAAGGGGACGTCCTATTCCATGGCCTGTGAGGTCACCTGGCCTGAATGCCCTTCATTATTTCCTGTTGGTATATCTAAAGGCACTTGTGTGTGAGACCACAGTGGATATGGAGATGCAATTAGCTGCCAAAATTGTAGCTGCCTGTGATGTGATTCGAAACATGGCAGGAATATTCGTCAGGGTGCGTCAGAATCTTGTTCGCCGATGTCATCGTTGTATTGAGGTTGATGGCAGTCAGTTCGAAAACATTTTGTAAGATACAGTACAAATGGTACGTTCATTATATCAATGATGGTACTTGCACTCAAGTGAAACTAATGTAAATAAATTACACAGCAATGTGATTTTATTGCTGTTACCTTCCTAAGTTGGTTTCTCCGACCTCATGTTCCCTACCTATAATTGTTCAGTGGAGCATCCTCTATATCCTGTTACATTTCTGCACACGCTTACAGAATCATCGTGTATGTAATGTGCGAGAGCTAAAATTCACCAGAAGGTTCAATTTTCTTTCACGCAGAAGATATGTTGTTGTTGTTGTTGTTGTTGTGGTCTTCAGTCCTGAGACTGGTTTGATGCAGCTATCCATGCTACTCTATCCTGTGCAAGCTTCTTCATCTCCCAGTACCTACTGCAACCTACATCATTCTGAATCTGCTTAGTGTATTCATCTCTTGGTCTCCCTCCAATGCTAAATTTGTGATCCCTTGATGCCTCAAAACATGTCCTACCAACCGATCCCTTCTTCTAGTCAAGCTGTGCCACAAACTTCTCTTCTCCCCAATCCTATTCAATACCTCCTCATTAGTTACGTGATCTACCCACCTTATCTTCAGCATTCTTCTGTAGCAACACATTTCGAAAGCTTCTTTTCTCTTCTTGTTCAAACTATTTATGGCTACACTCCATACAAATACTTTTACAAATACTTTCAGAAACGACTTCCTGACACTTAAATCAATAATCGATGTTAACAAATTTCTCTTCTTCAGAAACGATTTCCTTGCCATTGCCAGTCTACATTTTATATCCTCTCTACTTCGACCATCATCAGTTATTTTGCTCCCTAAATAGCAAAACTCCTTTACTACTTTAAGTGTCTCATTTCCTAATCTAATTCCCTCAGCATCACCCGATTTAATTTGACTACATTCCATTATCCTCGTTTTGCTTTTGTTGATGTTCATCTTATATCCTCCTTTCAAGACACTGTCCATTCCGTTCAACTGCTCTTCCAAGTCTTTTGCTGTCTCTGACAGAATTACAATGTCATCGGCGAACCTCAAAGTTTTTACTTCTTCTCCATGAATTTTAATACCTACTCCGAATTTTTCTTTTGTTTCCTTTACTGCTTGCTCAATATACAGATTGAATAACATCGGGGAGAGGCTACAACCCTGTCTCACTCCTTTCCCAACCACTGCTTCCCCTTCATGCCCCTCGACTCTTATAACTGCCATCTGCTTTCTGTACAAATTGTAAATAGCCTTTCGCTCCTTGTACTTTACCCCTGCCACCTTCAGAATTTGAAAGAGAGTATTCCAGTTAACGTTGTCAAAAGCTTTGTCTAAGTCTACAAATGCTATAAACGTAGGTTTGCCTTTTCTTAATCTTTCTTCTAAGATAAGTCGTAAGATAGAGTTGTGCGAAATCGGGTGAATCTATCTGAAACACATCTGTGGCTTAAGACAAATATAGTTGGTTTTTTTTTTTTTTTTTTTTTTTTTTTTTTTTTTTTTTTTTGCAAAAAGGAAACTGCCAACTTTTTGCTGCATCCTTTCTGATCCCTCTGTAATGACCTCGTCACGTATGGGATATTAAATCGCAACACTCCTTCCACAGGAGCAATACGACTGCTGTTCAAGACCGGGCTGGAATCCACACTGCTGTTCATTACAACGGCCGCTCTAAGAAAAATAGCAAGTAACGTAACTTTAGTTATTACGCGTTTACATTACGACAGGAAAAATACTTGATTAAATCTGTAGGTGACTTGGCGGTATACAGGCACCAATAACGGCTCAGACCATCTGGGCACTAAGTCTGTCTAAGCTTGGATCGTAGATATGAGTTCGTCATTCCATGCTGCGTCAACTGTACGTCAGCGTCCGTCCATTGCGGTGATGGCTGGTGTGGCAGACTCTTAACAACTCGTGTGTCTCAAGTGGATGACATATCTGTAGAAGGAGCTGCTCAGTGCAACAGAAGAACACCCCCCCCCCCCGCCCCCATACCTAGGTTGCTCAGGTCACCATGAGCAATGTGCAGTCTCCCGTTATCTTGTTGAAAGTTAACATCGCGGCGACCTCTATGGTAGTGCACAGCCAGCAGCCTTACCAATTGCAGCAGCTGCTGTCCGTATCACCTGCTGTGTGAACCAGATTTGATCACTGCGTGTACCCAATGCCAACCCACCCCATCACACCGGCTGCCAGGGACACGGACTACATCCTCATCCACGATCCACACGCATTAACGTGATCACCGCCCAAGTTTGACGTCAACGTGCAATAAACACTCACAGACGGCAGATAGCAGCACTATTTTTTTTTAATTTTAATTTTTATTTTTTTTATTGCCATATTATAGACCTGTTACCTGATGTTTAAAACAGGTCGTACATCTTACAATTTTCGTTTTTCATCTTTTTACAGTTTTCTTTCCATTTGTTTTATCTACAACATTTACAAAAAATGATACTTTTCAAAATAACAATAATTTGTTGAAATATAAATAAAGTTTTGTAGTTTTTTAAGAAGAATATAAAAAGAAGATAGGATAGATGAGAGATTTGTTAGTACCATCACCGAGTGCGACTGACGGTGAATACCTCGGAATGGTTTCTTCGAGCCGTTGACCGCAAGTAACACACACACACACACACACACACACACACACACACACACACACACGCAAATGGTTATTAGTAGAGAAATAATGTTGCTTATCCTATTTGTTACTAATCCTATGTATTAACTACTTTAGGTGCGCATCCATGTACAGCATTTGGTATTTCCTTGACTACATTGCCAGCACTTTTGCTTATTTACTGTCACATCTCAGCTTCCTCTTCCTGTTCCTCCTCATTGTCACTATTTTCGCTGTCACTGTGGGTATCGCTGTCCATCCTCTGGAGATTTCTGTTACGCTGCACATAGGCATGTCTGTGATGTCGTGTCCGCATAAACTCTTCATGTGTTGTTTTTGAAATACTGTTTGTCAGTGCGTTTAATTGTGCCCATTGTTCTTCGTCTCTTATTGCTGTCTATATATCTATGTCTGTATCTGTGTAATCTAAGTGTACTGTATGTCTATTGTTCGCGTATTGCCCGCAGAAAAAGACAGTGTGCTCTGGGGAACCTTCTTCCCTGCATGTACATGTAGGTGTCTGCCTCAGACTCACGCGGTTTAAGTGCGTGGGATAAGGTCCGTGCCCGGTTAAGAAATGTACCATACCGCGCCTGGGTCGATATGTCTCATTCTCAACCGCTCCCTTATGTCAGGGAGGAAGTCGTGCAGTCTACGTCCCTTATCATTTACATCCCACTCACCTTGCCATGTATCCAAACGCCAACTTTTAAGGTGACGTATCGTCTCTATGGGCACACCGGTTATTGTGTGTACCTTATCTAGTCTCGCCACCTTTAACCAGTACCTCGCAGCTCTGTATTTGATCGTGATATCTATGGGGCATATTCCGAGCAGCACACACAGTGCATCCGCTGAGGTGGTACCGAAGGCTCCAGATAGCCTAAGTAGGACACTTCTCTGCCCTCGTCTGACGGATGCTTTGTTGGTGACCACGTTCAGTCTATGTGCCCACGTGCTAGCTGCAAAGCTGAGTACTGATTCGAAGAGCGCACAGTGGTATGTACGTATGACTGGTAGAGGTAGTCTGTACTGTTTTGAATTTAGCCTCACCAGTTTGTGGAGTATTTTTTCTGCTTTGTCTGTTGTTAGCCTTATGTGTTCGTGGAAATTCAATTTTTCATCTATGTGTACCCCAAGATAGCGCGTAATGCGTGCTCGTTTGATGTTTGTGTCCCCAATTTTAACCGAAGGATTCCTTTGGAGTGATCCTTTCAGTAAAGTGTATGTTGTTTTGTTTTCGGCTATCCTGAGTTTGTTGTTGTGACACCACTGAGTAATTGTTTGTAGTAATCCACTGGCTTTCTCTTCTAACTGGGCTCTGTTGTTTGCAGTGACTACAACTAATAGGTCATCTGCGCAGGCGACAATTCCGCCTGACCTGTCATCCCCATCCGGAAGCTCTAGGAGGGATTCGATTGTTATGTCCCAGAAGATGGGGCCGCAGATCGACCCTTGAGGACAGCCTTTGGTAATTCTTTTAATTACTTTCCGGCTGTCCATCTGCCATTCGACTACTCGGTCTTTACAGTAGTCTAGAAAGCTGTTGTACAGTGATTGCGGTACCTCCAGATGTCTTAGCCTCTGAAACAGTGCTGGCCTCCAAAGATTATCAAATGCTCCAGTAATGTCAATCATTATTGCCATGGCGTATTTCTGTTTTGTGGTGTTAACTATGTGCAGGGCCTGGTTGATGGCATCCTCTATTGATCTGCCAGATCTGAAGCCGAACTGGTGTTGGCTCCTCTGTGTGTTTGCAGGCGCTTACACAGTAGCTTCTCCTGAATCTTTGCTAGGGTGTTTATTAGGCATATTGGCCTGTAAGTCTTTGGATCTGAAGGATCCCTGTCTGCTGATTTCTTAATAGTGACTGCTTTGGAGGTTTTCCATACTGTAGGTACCCTGCCCAGCCGTAAGGCATCGTTCAGTAACGTTGTTAGGAACGGGGTGATTTGCGGTGCTAGTTTTTTCAATGTTTCCGAGTGCCTTATTGTTTTTGAGCTCTGAGATTGTTAGCGCAACCTCTTCTTGCGCAAAAGGACAGGTGACAGTTGCAATGTTGTATGGTGTGTGTAGGTTTTCTCTTAGTGTTGCATTATGTTGTGTGTCTGCATCGATAACGTCGTCAGGGAGCAGTTTATACAACAGAAACTCCGCTGTATTCCTCCATCCCCTCGTCATCGTGCCGTCCTCCTGCCTTAGCGTTCTCAGAATTAGTGGGGTTTTTATCTTCTCTGTCAGTATTTTGTATGGTTCCCCCCACATATTTTGCTCTGTTTGTGTTGTTACAAATAGCTCCCATTGTTGTCTACGCGTGTTGTATAGGGTCTGTCCATATAAGTCTTGTGCATGCCTATATGCTTCAAGTATTATTCGTCTGACCCTATCTGCTATCGCCCTTTGATATAATTTTCGTTTGCGTCTTGCGTCTTGTTTGAGTCTCGTAAGTTCGTTGGTCCATGGTACTGGTGAGCAATTTGTGTTCTTTGCTGTCGGTATTGAAGTGTTTTGTGCATGTTTTATCACCTGTGTTAACTTGTGTGCTCTATAATCGATACTTCCATTGATGTTTTCAAGATCGTGTCGTTGGATAATTTCCGTTAATTTGTTCCAGTCTGCTTTGTGCAACAGCAAGTGCCTGGTGTGTGATTTGGTCATTGTGTTCTGAGTGTGAGTTAGTGCACTAACAGTGCACGGTATTAGAAGCCCTGTCGGGGTGACGCGAAAAACAGTGCAGTCGTTTGATGCAATTTTGTCAAACAAAGGGCCGGCCGCTGTGACCGAGCGATTCCAGACGCTTCAGTCCGGAACTGCGATGCTGCTACGGTAGCAGGTTCGAATCCTACCTCGGACATGGCTGTATTTGATGTCCTTATGTTAGTTAGGTTCAAGTAGTTCTACGTCTAGGGAACTGATGACCTCAGATAATGCTTAGAGCCATTTGAACCATTTTCGTCAAAGAAAGACACGGTTGTTGATGGTGTATAGCAACCAGCCAAAAATTCGTTTTAGGTTACTTTATTTAAAAAGTATCTTTATTGGTTTCAATTTTTTCACAATTCATCATCACACTTTTTTTCGTGCTTTCATCAAAACAAATTATACATTGGTTTCCTGTGAGTTGCATGAAATGTCCATCTGGCGCATTTATTCTTGTGGTTTTCTTGCAGTGAAATACATTCTCAAAGATCAACATAGGATTGCACAGCCAACCGGTTGAAAATTACTGTTCGGCATACTGACATCTACTAAGGGTGTCTTCATCAGGATGTGATTTTGATAAGCCGTAAAATTAAACTGCGAAAAAGGAATGATGTCGTTCCTAGCTAGGCACACCTGGCAGAGGCTACAGCGTTTTATTTTATTTTTGACTCCAGCGTAGCTGCTCTAAATTCGGATCGTTGCTTTTCCGTAATGTAATTTTACTGTTTATCAAAATTTCATTCTGATAATGACACCCTTAGTAGGTGTCGAAACCTAGGTCGATGTACCAAACAGTAATTTGCAACCGGTTGGCTGTTTAACCCAATCCTGTGTTGAAACTTGTGTACGGCTGCTGAGTAACAGCCATGTTAAAAAAAAAAAAAAAAAAAAATCTCAAGGATATTCGTATTTCCTCAGTCACAAACGTTGGTTGCACTGCATTGTAAACCACTTTCGTTCGGTCACAAAACTTGGCACCACACGTTTTGATTTACAAAGTGAAATTCTCTTCTTTAAGGCCAGCAGCATAATATATGTCTGATAGCGACACGATTATTAGAGATGATGCAACAGATAGCTACTTATAATAAATAATACTAATTTACGACAGACTGTTTCGGCTTTATCGCCATTTCCAAGTAAGTCTAGATTGATGTGACGTCTATATTACATACAGCGCCGCCGCGCGGGATTAGCCGCGCGGTCTAGGCGCTGAAGTCATGGACTGTGCGGCTGATCCCAGCGGAGGTTCGAGTCCTCCCTCGGGCATGGGTGTATGTCTTTGTCCTTAGGATAATTTAGGTTAAGTAGTGTGTAAGCTTAGGGACTGATGACCTTAGCAGTTAGGTCCCATAAGATTTCACACACATTTGAACATTTTTGAACATATAGCGTCGTAAGAGTGGAACTGTCACATCGTAATTAACATTTTATTTTCAACATCTTGACATCATGTAAAAACAGTGACAGTTATAAGACAGTCCACTAACGTCTTAATATGGACGTCACATCAATCTTGACGTACTTGTAAATGGCGATAAAGCCGAAACAGTCTGACCATAGAGTGAAGGCTTTCACAACCGGATGACATAGCTGCTGGTAAACCTTTCGGGATGTGACGTCGTGATCAAAGAAACTCTTCTGTTCCCGACGTTTCGTCCAGGACTGCGCTGGACATCATCAGAGGCGCTCCTCCGCTGAGTTTTGCCGACTGACCGGTCCGACGGCCGAGAGCGACATAAATACTGCAGGAAAGGGGACGTGATCGAAGTAGCACGTGATGAGCAGAGATAATCCTCGTCAGAGATAAAACTTAACTATCGATTGACGTCTCTTCAAAGATAAACCAGTCAGGAAACCACGAAGTGAAGTTTTCTGAAAAAGAAATTTTATTATCCACGACAATGTAGAGAAGCCATTGAAATTTATAAGCATCAGGATAATTTTAATAGGAAAGAGGAGGCAATAAAACTTAGTGTCACTTGGGCAATAGCTCTGCATACTCACTAGACAGTTATATTTTTGACAAGAAGACAATCGATAGTCAACTTTTATCTCTGACAAGGATATCTCTGCTCATCGCGTGTTACTTTGACTACATTCCCTTTCTTACAGTATTTATGTCGCTCTCGGACGTCCGACCGGTCAGTCAGAAAGACTCAGCGGAGGAGCGCCTCTGATGATGTCCAGCGCAGTCCTGGGCGAAACGTCGGGAACAGAAGAGTTTCTTGGACCACGACCTTACATCCCGAAAGGCTCACCAGCAGCCGAAAAAGTCTGTCGTAAATAAAGATTAGTTATTATAAGCAGCTATTTGGTGCATCTATTCTAATAATTATGTAATTACAACGTGAACTACGGAGCTGTCGACTTTTTTTCGCATGTGTCGAAACGATGGTGTTCTAAGCGTTGCCAAGCCTAAGGGCGATGAGGTAGTGTGCCAGGCTCTTGAACCATGGCGGAGGAAAGTAGTACGCACATTTGAGCCAAGTCTCAAAATTATGCGTCGCAATGGGAGACAGTTACGGGTAATCAGAAAAGTGACACTTTAATTGTGTTGGGGAGTGTAATTCGAGTCGTATAGGAGAAGTAAATTAGTCCTGCAAGTGGCGGGCGGTAGACTATGGGCTGCTGAGTTTCGGCCCTCGAAGCCCATCTTCAGTGTCAAGGCCGCAGTTTGAATGTAGAGAAGTCTCCGCGGACGGCTTCTTCTCCAGGGTCTTCTGAGGGCCGCACCAGCCCTTCTGTGCCGTTTAACTGTGGGGATGGCGGGGGAGGGGGGGAGAGGTAGGGCGCAGAACTGGCGAGAGATGCCGGGGCCGGGCGCCGAAATGAGCAGTGGTGTGTGGCGGGGGGTGGCTCTGCCGCGCTCATAAATATTTACCTCCGTCGCTGCCGCCACGCGAAACCCGCACCCCTTCCCGGGGCGCTGCACGAATTCTTGGGGAGGCGTCACGGACTCTGAGGAGAGGGGTGGGTGGGGGAGAGTGGGGGAGGGGTGCAGGCTCTCGCAGCCGCCCTCCACGGCCTCCCCGAGATTAATTTCTCTCGCGCGCTGTCGTGGCCACGCGCCCCGCCAGGCAAAATACCTCGCGGAGACAGTTCTCAACTTAGATTAACTTTTCCCGCGGAGAAGGTGGGTAGGAGCACGGGCAGTGTGTTCTTTTTTTTCTGCTTTGTTGTCTTCCGAGTCGTTTAGCAGCAACCGCCTGCGGCACATCCCGGGCTGTGTACACTGGCGCTCACGAACGGTTGCCGGCAAGGACATCTTTTGATGTAATTAGCAACGCTTTTGTACTTTGACGAGATACTGTATCTTTCACGCTGCTGTACTTCCCGCCTAAGCGACTACAGGCGAGGATATTTGGGAGTAACAATGCAATATACAATGAGATACAAAAAGAGGCAGCCAGAGTTATAACTAAAACGGATGTTTATTTAGTCGGTGATTATCGAGCGAGGTGGCACAGTGGTTAGCACACTGGACTCGCATTCGGGAGGACGACGGTTCAAACCCCTGTCCGGCCATCCTGATTTAGGTTTTCCGTGATTTTCCCAAATTGCTTCAGGCAAATGCCGGGATAGGTTCTTCGACAGGGAACGGCCGATTTCCTTCCCTATCCTTCCCTAATCCGAGCTTGTGCTCCTTCTCTAATGACCTCTGTTATACCAGAGTCAAGGTAGCCCCTGAGGGCTGGCAACCCATGTTGCACCACTGAGGACGAGTTTGTCTATGCCCAAGGCGTGCCGAAAGCACCGCGGTAAACACCGGATGTTTACATACAAGATAATGGAAACAGACATTCCGAGCACTACTTCCTGAAGGGGGAACTGGAGCCACGGCCTGCAGGAAGTATCACTATGCCAAAACCTGACTGGCTGGAGACAGCTATTTAGGGGCTCGAGACAGGCGCGAAGTTCATTTCACGCCGGATGCCGACCTCGTGTACTGCGACCGTGGAAGATTACGTCTTCGTCTCTGAATTGGACTGTTACTAGTGTGTAAGTGTGTCACCAGTGACTTTTGTGGAAAATAAGAAGAGAACTTTAGTTTGCCTAAATTAGGAGACTTTTACTGGCATCGTTATTGTTAGCTTTCGTTTGTACGTTCAGTCATCAAACTTGTGAACTTACATCAATAACAGTTGTGTTTGTGAAAAATTGCGAATTGTCAGTCACAACTACCTCGTTTTCGACGGGACGTTAAACACTAATCTGATCCTCCTTCTTAGTCGGTGACTGGTTTTGGGCTTTGCCCATCCTCAAACTAACCTATGCAAAAAAGGTTAAAGTTACAATATATCCAAACATAAGTTTACATTAAATACGAGTGCAACACATAAAGGGATAACATATCGCAACCGGTACATACCGACGTTTGCCAAGTCAAAATGTCCATCCAAAGCAGCAGTAAGTAAAGTGTGTGCATTCGGGTCACAGAGGGTGCAAGGTCATGCTGATAGCTGGGCTCATACTGCCAAGTTCTTCGTAAATTTGACACGATTTGCTACAGTCTGGAACCGCGCGACCGCTACGGTCGCAGGTTCGAATCCTGCCTCGGGCATGGATGTGTGTGATGTCCTTAGGTTAGTTATGTTTAAGTAGTTCAAGTCCTAGGGGACTGATGACCTCAGATGTTAAGTCCCATAGTGCTCAGAGCCATTTGAACCATTTCTGACACGCTTTTGTAATTACTGAAATAACATCACGTACCATCACGACGCATGAAATTTCACTTTGCTACCACCATTCCTTCCGGCTGCTTCACCTTTTCTGTCAGGTAGTGTAACATAGTTTGGGTTAACTTGACGTACATGATGCCGATGTTCCATAAACAGTACAAGAAGCGCCTTATCCTTGTGGCGTTGATAACTATTGTCTAAATGCTTTTATTTTGTCTATGCACAGGAGTAACTTTTTTTATGAGCAAGTTCCTTAAAGACTTCAATATTATGCAAACAACAAAGGGTGTGGTATAAAACAACATACAGGGTGATTCAGAGTTCCTGTTACAGGCTTCTAGAGTTTGTAATGGAGACGTAGTAGATAATGTTTGATAAAGAGCCCATAACCATAAGTGTACCGTTTGGATATAAAATTAGTTTCGGGGTCGGACCACTTTTAAGTCTCCTGCTTCATGGTACGCGAACAGCACTGACAATCATGTTTGTACTGCGTGCTGTAGGAGCACATGGCATGGACTATGTTTCGAGTACCCATACTTGTCCTCAGCCCCCTTCTGTGTGACAAAGGACGTACTCTTCCATGTCGAAAGTGCAGCACGTCTATGGAACACCAGAGCCAACCTTCACAGTTTCGAGTGTACCAATTTCTCGCAGGAAGGTGTTATGTGAGGTCATAATTACAACAGGCACTGATGGCGAAGTCCTCCTTTCAGCTTGTGCACATACTGTGAGCTCGAAGATCTGAAAGTCATCCTATCGTCAAACTTATTTTCAATCCAAATGGTACATTTCTGGACATGAGCTGCTTTTCAAAATTTAATCTTCTAAGCCACATCTGCAATCCCTAGAAGGCTGTAATAGGAACTTTAAATCGCCACTTATACAGCGTGTCATAGAAACGTTGCGATATTCTTCGATGGACTTTAGAGGATGTCTCGAGGAACAAATCGAGGATAGGTACCCGTGTCCAGAAATGTCACCCAATGCCGCCACAGAGCGTAGGAGTTGTAGGCGCCGGCGCCTGCCACTAGGCAACCCCTTGGACCGCAAACGTGACTGTGTACGCTGGCGGATCACAGGAGGAACGTCTCGCTACGTTGTTCCTTGTTCATTGATTGCCACAATCAGCAGTGGAGATGACGGAGCTAGCTGTTGTCTCATCTCTTACGAATGTGATGCTCTGTTGCCACAGTGGATGACGTTTTCAGAAACAGGTTTCCACGCGAAGTTCCTTTCCTGCTGAAGAGCCTTTAAAATTTCAGCGTTTTTCGGTATATAGCAGAAAAATAAGCTACAAATGGAAACCTAGGTCTGAAAACGTCATCCACCAAGGCAAAGGAGCTATGCATTCACACGACACAAGGCGTGTCTGCACAGCAGCTAGCTCCATCTTCTCTGCTGGCAATCGTGGCAATCAGTCACGATCAGTCATTGCGAGGCGCTCCACCTATGGTTTGTCAGCGTACAAAGTCACGTTTGCTGCCGAATGGGTGGCCTAGTGACAGGCGCCAGCGCCTATAAATCTGACGCTCTGTAGTGTCGTTGGATGACATTTCTGGACACGGGTCCCTATCTTCGATTTGTTCCTCAAAATATCCACTACAGTCACTCGAAATTTTTCACAATATTTCTGGAACACCCTGCCTATATAAGGTCTTTTGTTAACGTTTCAAACACGGCTGGCCAAAGGCGATATTTGTTGTGGAAAAAGAGTTCCAGTCCGTTGCCGGCAGACATAGCAGTGCACGCTTGTGGTGTCTGGTAAAAATCATGTGCCTTGATGTATGTGTGATCACAATGTATTGATGTAACAGTGAAAGATGTTCACTGCCATGAACTGCATAATTTGTGGAGACGCTGAGAGAGAGAGGGAGAGAAAGAGGAAGAAAAAGAGAGGGAGAGAGAGAGAGAGAGAGAGAGAGAGAGAGAGAGAGAGAGAGAGAGAGAGAGAGAGATGGCAGTCTGCCACTGAAGTCGTCACATTAACTTTCAACAACGCTTCCTGTACTGGCTGTACCTCGGCAAGGAGGTTGCAAGAAGACAGTTAAGAGGCGCTGAATCAAGCAGGCCTATCAGGAGAGAGGCCATAGACAAACTCGCAAGCAACACGCCGCCAGCACTCTCTCGACCGCAAGTATTTAGATCGCCACCACGGACTGGAGGTCCTAGTCAGTCACAGTCAGTCCAGTAGCAGTTACAGCCTCAGTCAGTCGCAGTCACAGAGTCAATCACCATTCTAGTTGGCTTCTGACAGTTGATGTCACCAGCTATGAGAGTGCAATGGTTAGAGTGGGACTTGTACGTCACTAGCAGTGAGGCTGATGTGGACTATTACAGAAGAGCTTGTACCACAACACGTGGACTAGCTTAAGGATAAGTAGCTTTCTGTTCTGGTTAATAAAGAACGTTGTTAATACATGTGTGCAGTTGTGTTATAGAAAGACGATACCGGCCACCAAACATCATCCTCGCCTTGCTTCCCATGGTTCGCGACTCTACAGTGGCAACGAGACAGCACAAAACTTCCTGCAAAGTTAAGTCGATCAATACGAGTCGTGAAATGCATCTCTAATGCATTTCTTTTTGACTCGCAGTACGTAAAAGTAATCTCAGCAATGTTGCTTTTCTTATAATCATTTATGATTTTTTACACTTCATGTATTAACAAAATTACAAGTAGTCATTCTCTGGAAAAGCTGAGACGAACTTACTTCAACAGTACTACTTGGCACCGAAATTTGTTTTATTTCGATACGTGAATTTAACTGACTATATTTGCTATTCAGAGTCATTACAGTCAAGTTAGAGAATTTTTCTAGCTGCTCAGTATATTTTTAAAATAATTTACACTGTCATTTCTGTGCAAAATTTATAATGTAATTCTTACAAGGTGACGATTATTGAACTATAAGAAGTTAGATCATCATAACTTCTGAACAGTTTGCGTTAGGACGTTCAAACTCCACGGTTGGCCGTTGCGTATGATGGGAAATATTATGTGCTGTATGGTTTGGTTCAGCGACGAAGCACAGTTTCAATTGAATGGGTTCGTCAACAAGCAAAATTGCCGCATTTGGGGGACTGAGAAACCGCGTTTCGCGATCGAGAAGTCTCTTCACCCTCAACGGTCACCCTCCAGTCACGGAATAATCGGTGCGATATTTCTTCTTAGCATGGTGACTACCGAAAGGTACGTGAAAGTTTTGCAAGATGATTTCATCCCCATTATCCAAAGTGACCCTGATTTCGAAAAGATGTGATTCATGCAAGACGGAGCTCGACCCCATCGAAGCAGGAGAGTGTCTAACGTCCTGGAGGAGCACTTGCGGGGTACGGCATTCTGGCTCTGGGGTAACCAGAGGCCACTGTTATGGGCCTCGATTGGCCGCCATATTCTCGAGATCTCAACACATGCGTCTCCTTTTTGTGGGGCTATATTAAAGCCAAGGTGTACAGCGATGACCCCAAAACCGTTTCTGAGCTGAAAACAGCCGTTCAGAAGATCATCGACAGCATCGACGTTCGCACACTTCAGCGGGTCATGCAGAATTTCGCTATTCGTGTGCGCCACATCATCGCCAATGATGAGAGGCATATTGAATATGTCATAACCTAAATCCGAATATCTGTAGTCACGTTTACATGTTGAATAAAGTATTTGCACGCCGTAGTTTGTAACCAATTCACGTTTTTTTTTTCATACAGTTCACTAATTGTCGCTTTGTATGAACGTGTGCGTGCATGCTTTTTCTATTCATATGTAAATCTGTTGTTACGCAAATGTAGTGCTGGATGATATTCAATCGTTGACCATATCTTCCAGTCACACGAACTAAATTATTTTTTCGTCTAAGTTCAGTTTAAAAATTGAACACACAAAATTAAAGCATTGCCTGACAAAAAAAGCAAAGCACTTGAAAGAGTTCGTGGAAACAAAACGAAACTGCACAGGTTGCGAGGGTAAGTGAGGTTGCTTGAGTGATTATATAATCAAGTCAAACATACAAAGAACTTGGAAGTACGATTCTACTTATGAGGATAACGGTTGAAACCCGCATCCGGCCATCCTGATTTAGGTTTTCCGTGATTTCCCTAAACCGCTTCAGGCAAATGCTGGGGTGGTTCCTTTGAAAAGGCACGGCTGATTTCCTTCCACCTTCCTTCACTGATCCGAAGGGACCGATGACTTCACTGTTTGCCCCCCTCCCCCAAATCAACCAACCACTTACCAGTATGACGCTGCACCTCTTTGGGCTCTCTGCATGCACTAATTCAGTTGGGAAGGGTGTCATAGCGCCGTCGTATCCTCACCTGAAGAAAGCCGGCCCACGGCTGCTGTCGCTGGTCCTTGACATCCTGCATACTGAAACTGCCTTCCGAGACAGTCCCACACACGTCCCGTAAGAGCCAGACATGGGGATCTCGGTGGCCACAGGAGTACCTCAACTTCATGCAGATAGTTCACAGAGACAGGTGACACGTGTGGACGAACCCTGTTCTGTTCAAAATGGCTCTGTGGTGTTGTAACATGATAGATAACACACGAGGATGCGTGATGGCCGTTGCGTAGCGCTGTGGTACCAGCCGTGGCCTGAAGTCATATCCAATGGTTACCCACACCACAACACGTAACACCGCCGTGTCCCTCCGACACATCTGAGTGGGAGGACCTTCCACTCGTCGCCACAGCACTCACTGATGTTGGTCATACAGGGCAGGGCAGAACCACGGTTCATCTCTGAATAAAATGAGACGCCATTCATCAGCAGAGCATGCTTTCCAGTCATCACCATTCCAGTCACAGCGATACGTGTTGAGGTGTTAACGGAAGGCTACGTGTATGACAGTCATCCTATAGTTCGGCTGCTGATAGTTTCTGACCAATGGCGGGCCTTGACAGAGAATATTGGAAGCTGTCCATTACTTGTTCTCAGATGGCAGGCTCAGGGGGATCCTCCATTGCGGTGGTCAGACGTGGTCAACTGGAACCTTGACGTCGACTATACCTGCTCTTACTTCTCCATGTAGTCAAACATCAGGCGATTGTCACATACAAGTGCCCCACAAATCTGGATGTTGCAGGTGGTAAAAGCCGACTCGCATTGAGGCCCTTATCACTGTCAGATGCTGATTACGCTGTCTCACACGAGTACGCTATATTTCCATGTTTTCCACAGAGCACTCAATATACACTGAATAGCCAAAGAAACTGGAACACCTGCCTAATACCGTGTAAAGTCCCCGCGAGCACGTAGAAGTGCCGCAACACGACGTTTCGTGGACCCGACTAATGTCTGAAGTAGTGCTGGACGGAATTGACACTATGAATCCTGCAGGTCTATCCATAAATCCGCAAGAGTACGAGGGGTTGGAGATCTCTCCTGAACAGTACGTTGCAAGGCATCCCAGATATGCTCAGTAATGTTCATGTCTGGAGAGTTCGGTGGCCAGTGGATGTGTTTAAACTCAGAAGTGTGTTTCTGAAGCCACTCTGTATCAATTCTGGACATGTGGGGTGTCGTATTGTCCTCCTGGAATAGTCCATTGGAATACACATTGGACACGATTGGTTGCAGGTGATCAGACAGGATGCTCACGAACACACCTGTCAGAGTCGTATCTAGACGTATCAGGGGTCCCATATCAATCCAACTGCACACGCCCCACAGCATTACAGAGCCTCCACCAGCTTGAACAGTCCCCTGCTGACATGCAAGGTCCATGAATTCATGAGGTTGTCTCTATACCCGTACACGTCCATCCGCTCGATACAATTTGAAACGAGACTTGTCCGACCAGGTGACGTGTTTCCAGTCAACAATAGACCAATGTCCCACTTCGTCGCTACCTCGGAGATGCTGTGTCCCATCGCTCGTGCGCCGACTACAACACCACGATGAAGCTCATGGCAGATAACCTGCCATTGTATGAGCAGTAACCTATCTAACAATTGCGCCAGACACTTGTTGTCTTATATAGGCGTTGCCGACCGTAGCGCCGTATTCTGCCTGTTTACATCTCTATATATGAATACGCATGCCTATACCAGTTTCTTTGGCGCTTCAGTGGATATCGCTGTTGAAGTCCCTTATATACCTCGTCAGGCCTGGTAACAATACTAAACGATAACAACACTAGTGCTCTCTGGTGGCCGTTCCATGTGCGACTAATCATTGTTGAGCTCATCCTTTACATACACACCGATGGTGTGTTCGTTTACGAAGCTACGCTGACTTCCGTCTGTGGCTCGTGGCTGTTTGACTTTGTGAAGCAATGTATGTGCGGTTATAACATTTTCATACCAACACGACGTTCGGGGTGCGGTATGCTCACGGTCATTATTCCTAATTAGAAAGGCTGTTTAAGCAGTAAATCCCGGCGGTCGCCTTACAACTGTGGCAGAGGCCCACCCGAGATTAATTCCGCTGCCAGCTCTCCACCACTTCCTGAGGGCGCGCTCACCCCTCGCGCCCTCCCCATATCAGCTCCAACCCCTCGCAATACACCCTCGCGCCTGCCCGATGCCAAATACAGCCACATCGCCTCACACACACACACACACACACACACACACACACACACACACACACACCTCCCCTACTACGTCTTCTTCCGTCTTATTCCCTGTCCCACCCCCTGTCTTCAACTTGTCTTAGGGTGGGGACATTGACACCGGCAGATTCTCCTATATTATCTCCTCCACTCTCTTCGGCAAAGTGACGAAGTTAAGCCTCCATCTGGCCGCTAATTTGCTGACACTGTCCCCCCCCCTCCCCCCTCCCCCCCTCTCCGCGCAGACCTCTGTTATCTCCGCTGTCGTTTGTTTGCAGTAATCAGGGACATCGCAGAGGCAGGTCTTGGTGGCGGGACAGATAACCAGTCAACCGCTTCCTTTAGCAAGCGGAACCCAAACCTTTCAATCACTACACGATTGCGGCGAAATGGGAGACACTGAGCAGAGCGACTGAGGACTAAAATCGCTCATTAGTGAAAAGCCACGTCGGCAGGATGAGATGCCTGTGAGAATCTACTGAGATTACGCGGTAGAACTGGCTCCTATTCTAGCAGTAGTTAATTGTAGGTTACTGGAGCAATGAACGGTACTAATCGATTGGAAAAGAAGCACAGGTCATTATTGTTTTGGAAAAGCGTCGTAGGACGGATGCAGGTAATTGTAGGTCTATAGGGTGTTTCCGCAAGAGCGTGCAAAAATGTAACATGGCACAGAGGATGGTCCACTGAATAATTTGAGGCAGGGAGCCTAGTGTAGGAGAAGCCAACTGAAGAAGATGTGGAAGTAAACTTGTCTACCGCTTGGTCTAGCATTACTCTTTTCCAGCTTATTTATAACTAACATGTGTACCACTTTACACGTACCGTACTGTATATTTACATGTACATTCTTTATATCCTGCAAGGAAACGAAGAATACGAGCCCGATTACCAGGAAGTCATGGTTAGGTTAGGTTAGTGTTTAACGTCCCATCGACATCGAGGTCATTAGAGACGGAGCGCAAGCTCGGGTTAGGGAAGGATGGGGAAGGAAATCGGCCGTGCCCTTTCAAAGGAACCATCCCGGCATTTGCCTGAAACGATTTAGGGAAAACACGGAAAACCTAAATCAGGATGGCTGCAGACGGGATTGAACCGTCGTCCTCCCGAATGCAGGAAGTCATGATGCAGGTTTTGTTTACTTTACTTGTCCACAAGGTGGCACTGTTGTATCGCATCTACACTGTCCCATGACAGAACGTGCTATGAATCAAGGACAGACCCATCCATTACTCAGTGCTATCCAGAGACGTACAGTAGAATACGATGGAGCAGTACTGGTAGAGCTCAGCAGAACTCACTGACGTGCACGTTGCAATGCTCTGGCTGCTGAAAGGCTGTACAGGGAACGATTTCCTAACAGGCATCGTCCGTTATTTTTCTCGATAGACTAGTTCATTCAAGAAAGGAGAGATCTGCCAACACGATGACCACTCGCACCCCCGAGTTTGAAGAGGAGGGTGCGTCAGAATCTTGTTCGCCGATGTCATGTTTGCATTGAGGTTCATGGTCGTCAGGTTGAGTACATTTTGTAAGATACAGTACAAATAATAGTCCATTGTGTCAACGATGACATTTACAGTTAACTGTAACTAATGTGGTAAAGAAGTACACGGTAATATTATTTCAAATGTTCAAATGTGTGTGAATTCCTAAGGCACCAAACTGCTGAGGTCATCGAACCCTAGACTTACACACTACTTAAACTAACTTATGTTACGAACAATACACACACCTATGCCCGAGGGAGGACTCGAATCTCCGGCGGGTGGGGCCGTGCAATCCGTGACATGGCGTCTCAAACAGGGCGGCCACTTCGCGCGGCTGTAATATAATTTTATTTCTATTAACTCCGTAAGCTGGCTTCTCCGACCCCAGGTTCCCTACCGCAGACTGTAATTCTGTGTAAACATACATTAGCGCAAACCGTTTCAGATGAGAATAGCTCGAGGTTGTACCGAGACCTTATCATCTGAAACAGATAGAAATAGGCCATTACAAACCAATATGCTACTTGGACTGTATTACTCATCCAAATACAGCATATAACTTCCCTCTATATATTACAAATTATTCGTAACCCCGCTCATTTATTTTTTATTTATTTTTTACATTGTATAAATTATATTCTCATCAACTATGTAGTAACAAATTATATGGAACCATTTTAACAAATTATATTCTCATCAACTATGTAGTAACAAATTATATGGAACCATTTTAACAACTGTTAAGCATTCAATTCACTGTAACCTTACAGAATTCTATATATATTATGTTCTATAAATTATTAAAAAAAAGCATTAACAACTGTATACCAACAACACTGTAACAATAGGAAGTCTTTGCTATTAGATTCGGAAGCATACGACCCACCTTACATTTCAAGGCGGTGCGTTACGTTGCATTGTTAATGGAATAAATAAATAAATGTTCAATGGAGCATCCTCTATGTGCTGATACATTTTTGCACGCACTTACGGAACACCCTGTATAGCTCACTTCGGTTGTTTCGGAGTTCATTGATGAGTAGCTGATCCTAGCGATGTGAAAAACCGACCACTAAAAACCGGTACAGCTATTTTAGATCTAAATAACCGATATTTATCGGTGTTTACTTGGTCTCGGTTATAACAAGTGCTTTTCATATTTTTACAAATAACCAAGTAAAAAATACCGATATATCAGTTAGTCATAGCACAGGAAGTATTGCGTTATTATGGAAAAAAGCAGTCAGTGCTATTTTAATAACAATGCCTACAGGAACGAACAACCAACTTTTTTTTAAATGGTATGGGTAGGGTTCCCCGTAGGGCAGACCTTTCGCCGGGTGCCGCTCTTTCAATTTGACGCCACTTTATCGACCTGCAGTCGATGAGGATGAAAGAATGATGATGAGGACAGCACAACGCCCAGTTCCTGGGTGGAGAAAATTCCACGACCCAGCCGGGAATCGAACCCGAGCCCAGAGGATTGACAATCCGTCATGCCAACCTTTCAGCTACCGGCGGCGGACAACAACCAACTAATGGCATATGAATGCTAAGGCACATGTTTAGGTGCGGCGTGCAAGAGTCGCCCCCATCTCGTCTGCACGGCAGTTTCTCGCTGGCGTCGCCGGACATCCGCTGTGTTGCAGAATGGCACCAACCCGAGTCTGGAAATATTTTTACGAAGTGACGTATCTATAAAGCACAGTGCCTGATTTGCTCTAAAAGATTAAAGAGTAGTCTGCCATTTTTACGTAAGTCGTAAAACATATAGTCAACTATGATAACAGCAATAAATGAAATACTTAACAATTCATTCATAGTGTACAACAAAAATAAAAGGTAACTGTTCTGCTGCGTGTGCCTACATAATATTCCTGTGTCGGCTTGTAAACCTTGAATACGGACAAATTAACGCGAAAGACAGAGCTGCTCAGTCTCCGTTTTCTCCATTTCGCGCTGACTATTCGTAGTATTAAAATCCATAGAGAAGAAATAAAAACTTTGAGGTTCGCCGATGACATTGTAATTCTGTCAGAGACAGCAAAGGACTTGGAAGAGCAGTTGAACGGAATGGACAGTGTTTTGAAAGGAGGATATAAAATGAACATCAACAAAAGCAAAACGAGGTTAATGGAATGTAGTCGATTTAAATCGAATGATGGTGAGGGAATTACATTAGGAAATGAGACACTTCATGTAGTAAATGAGTTTTGCTATTTGGGGAGCAAAATAACTGATGATGGTCGAAGTAGAGAGGATATATAATGTAGACTGGCAATGGCAAGGAAAGCGTTTCTGATGAAGAGAAATTTGTTAAGATCGAGTACAGAGTTAAGTGTCAGGAAGTCGTTTCTGAAAGTATTGGTATGGAGTGTAGCCATTTATGGAAGTGAAACATGGACGATAAATAATTTGGACAAGAAAAGAATAGAAGCTTTCGACATGTAATGCTACAGAAGAATGCTGAATATTAGATGGGTAGATCGTATAACTAATGAGGAGGTATTGAATAGGATTGGGGAGTAGAGGAGTTTGTGGCACAACTTGACAAAAAGAAGGGACCGGTTAGTAGGACATGTTCTGAGGCATCAAGGGATCACAAATTTAGCATTGGAGGGCAGCGTGGAGTGTAAAAATCGTAGAGGGAGACCAAGAGATGAATACACTAAGCAGATTCAGAAGGATATAGGTTGCAGTAAGTACTGGAAGATGAAGAAGCTTGCACAGGATAGAGTAGCATGGAGAGCTGCATCAAACCAGTCTCAAGACTGAAGACCACAACAACAACAATTGTTAATGCTCAAATAGTGGCATGATGTCTGATTACAACATGGTTTTTGAGCAGAGTTTCAAAAAATTTGAATTAATAGAGGGAAAAAATGGTCATTTTTGTAGTACTCAGTCACCTATCACTTTTACAGGAAAGAAGTGAAAGGGTGGAGGGACAAAGTTTTCTTTCATTTCCCTATTTAATTTAATGCGTGGATTCTATATCTCTTTAAACTGACAGATTAAAAATTTTTGACAAGAAATAACAGGAATAAAAAGACTGAAAATCGGTTATTTCAGGAAACGGTCATATCGAGCAGTTTCAGCAGAGTGCAGGGCGACGCCACTGAAGAGTCGATCACTGCAAAGGAGTGATCTGCAGCGATGAATTGCGCCGCACACAGTGGCGGTTCGATGGAAGGGTTTGGCTTTGGCGAATGCCGAGAGATACCTGCCATCATGTGCAGTGGGCGCAGTGAACTGCAAAGGTGCGAAGGGGTTTCTCGTGCTTAGGGTGTGGTCCCGGTAGTGCGTTTTGGAGGTCATTTGTTCCAGCACGACAATGTACGTTGTCATAGAGCAGTGTCTGTGAGGCAATGAGATGGGCTGGGCTGTCTATACTATTGATCTGAACCGAATACTACATCTTTGTGATGAGTTAAAACGTTGACTTCGCTCCAGACTCCACCTTCCGACATCACTGCTTTCTCGCATTTCAGCGTTTGACGAAGATTGGGCTGCCATTCATCCACAGACATGCAGACATCTCATTGGAAGTGTCCTCAGGAGAGTTCCAGTCGTTATAAAGGTAAAGGTGAACATACTCCGTATTACTGTGGCGTCTCTCTCGACGGCGCCTTCGAAGCTGCCAACCCGCAACGCATCCGTACTTAGCGGGTTGTCGTCAGTTCAGCCCCTGTGTTAAGGCTGGTTTCCATGGTAACTGGCTCAGCCTCCAGTGGGCTACCCGGTAACTAGGGGGTTGCTCCAGACATGCACCTGTTGCTGCATCTACCGCAACCTCGACAGCCAATAGGAAAATTGCAACCTTCCGCTGCACGAGTATTTCTGCCCTCGCGTAGCAGGCAAGAGCCAGTTCCGTCTCCGCCAACCCGCGACTGATGTACCACGACCGTTTGGACATCGCCTTAGGTCGGACGTTGCCTTCTCCACCCCGACGGCTGCCCTGCCTTGGCTGCCTTAGTGTCCCGCCCCGTGGACAAGTCGCGCTGATCGTTACATAGAACTCTGAATACGTACTTTGTTTTGAAGATAGACGTTTCACTGCTCAAGAGTGACGAACTTTTGCTTCACATTAATCAGACCAATTTCCAGAGAACGTTTATTTTGTTTTGTTGTACCGCATCAGAAACAGCACTGTTTGTGTTCCAAGTTTACCTGTTTAAATAAACAAACATTAACTACATCTCACTCATGCTCATAAATTAACGATAATGCTGATATATGGTGAAACAACGCTCTGGTGGGTGGTTTGCGGGTTTAAATCATCTCAGGATATGACCATGTGGTGCATTTGATCTGCGGTCTTCGCACGGTGGCGCTGGCAGCACTCCACATACGCAGAGGTGTGAAGGTGCATGTCAGAGTACGGTGCAGCGAGTAAGTGTGCAGACGTTTTCAGACGCGCTAATGATGACTGTGCGTTGAAAGTGGCTCAAAGAACACATATTGATGACGTTATGAGGGCTAGGTAATACTAGGGCGACTGGAGGCTGGTCAGACACAGCAGGTCGTAGCACGGACCCTACGTGTGCCACAAAGTGTGATCTCAAGATTATGGCAACGCTTCCAGAAGACAGGAAACGTGTCCAGATACTACATTACGGGACGTCCACAGTGTAAAACACCACAATAAGACCGATATCTCACCATCAGTGCCCGCAGACGGCCACGGAGAACTGCATGTAGTCTTGCTCGGGCTCTTACCGCAGCCACTAGAACAGTTGTCCCCAGACACACAGTCTACAGACGACTGAACAGACATGGTTTATTCGCTCAGAGACCTGAAAGGTGCATTCCACTGACCCCTGATCACAGGAGAGCCCGTAAAGCCTGGTGTCAAGAACACATTAGATGGTCATTGGAACAGTGGTCCCAAGCTATGTACGCGGACGAGTCCAGGTATGGTCTGAACAGTGATTCTCGCCGGGTTTTCATCTGGCCTGAATCAGGAACCAGATACCGAACCGTTAATGTCCTTGAGAGGGACCTGTATGGAGGTCGTCGTTTGATGGTGTGGGGTGGTGCAAGTATACCCCTGCATGTCTTTGACAGAGGAACTTTAACAGGACAGGTATATCGGGACGTCATTTTGCATCAGTATGTCCGCCTTTTCAGTTGTGCAGTGGCCCCCACCTTCCTCCTGATGGATGATAACGCACGGCCCCATCTAGCTGCCATTGTGGAGGAGTACCTAGAAACAGAAGATATCAGTCAAATCTAGTGGCCTACCCGTTCTCCAGACCTAAACCCCACCGAGCACGTCTGGAATGCTCTCGGTCGACGTATCTCTGCACGTGTTCAAACCCCTACGACACCTCAGGAGCTCGGACAGGCACTGGTGCAAGAATGGGAGGTTATACCCCATCAGCTGCTCGACCACCTTATCCAGAGTATGCCAACTCGTTGTGCGGCCTGTGTACGTGTGCATGGTGATCATACCCTATATTGACGTAAGGGTACATGCGCAGGAAATAGAAGCGTTTTGTAGCACATGTGTTTCGGGACGGTTTTCTCAACTTATCACCAATACTGAGGACTTACAGACCTGTGTCGTGCATGTTCCCTATGTGCCTATGCTATTAGCCCCAGTTTTGTGTAGTGCCACGTTGTGTGGCACCACATTCTGCAGTTATCCTTAATTTATGAGCATAAATGTAGCTGTGATCTTGTGGAAATATTCCGAGTGAGGAATGCTTCATAACGTGCACTAACAGGTGTGCATACGTCTGATTGGGTAGTGGGTCTGCACAATCAACGATTACTCTGAGGTCACGATTAATACTGTCTAACATTTTATTAATGTACAAGATGAACAAGAAGGGTCCCAAGGTATTTCGCTGGGACAGCTGAGGTTATTCGCACAGCTGCCTGAGAGTCTCCATCCGGAATGACACATTGCATCCTCCCTGCCAAGAAATTCTGGATCAGGACAAAAATTTTGTTTGATTCGCTGTAGGATCGTCCTTGGGTTGGAGCGGTCCCTTTCATTTCTGTAGATGTGTGGATGGGATGACTTCAGTGGACAGTGAGGTCAGTCGCCACGCGTGGGCGGCTGGAGGAGTCCCAAGATGGCGCCCACGCGCAGAGCGCCCCCTGGGAGCCCGAAATGCCAGGGTGCGGAGGGCGCAGCGTATCGTCTAGAGCCCACAGAGGGGGTGGCAAACATTACCAGACATCTGCAGTCCCGCTACCCACGCGTCTAGTTGTCCCAGTAGTCCGGCAACTCGTGGCTGCGACACCAAGGAAAAGCCGTCTGCTGACTCTCCTAGCTGCTAAATAGCATCGTAGCTGCACGCTATGAGGAGGTGCTCTCTCCCCATATCGTTTGTAACCGAGCTTAGAGATGTTAAACTTTACTATCACACGTCAGGTAGAACTTGACAGGGCGCTGTAAATCCTAGAAACTTTGCTAAGGTACTACCAGAAGAACTTGATAGGGCACTGAAAGCCCTAAATATTTTGCCATAATAATACCAGATTAAGTTGTAAGGGCGCCGAAAGATCAAAGTGGAAATACGTCCCCTTAGCAGATGGCATTCCCTTAGAGTTAGTGACATCCTTTGGAGAGCCATTAGTGACAAAACTGTTACACCTGGTGTGCAAGACGTGAGACACAAGCCAAGTACGCTTTCACTCCAAGAAGGATGTAATAACTTCTGCCCCAAAGAAGGCAGGAATTGACAGGGATGAATCTTACCGAAGCGTCAGTTAAAAAACAGTGGTTGCGTGATACGGACACGGATTGTTTACAGAAGAATGGAAAAACTGGTAGAAATTGAAGCTGGGGAAGATCGGTTTGGATTCTATATAAATAGAGGATAACCCGAGGTAATATTGAACAAACGATTCATCTCACAAGATAGATTTGCTCAAATGGCTCTGAGCACTATGGGACTTAACTTCTGAGGTCATCAGTCCCCTAGAACTTAGAACTACTTAAACCAAACTAACCTAAGGACATCACACACATCCATGCCCGAGGCAGGATTCGAACCTGCGACCGTAGCGGTCGCTCGGTTCCAGACTCTAGCGCCTAGAACCGCTCGGCCACCCCAGCCGGGGAAGATAGATTGAAGCACGATAAATCTACGTGTAGAGCATTGCAAGATTTACAGAAATCTTGACTGGCCTACATTGTTTGAAATTCTGAAGATGTTGTTGTTGTTGTTGTTGTGGTCTTCAGTCCTGAGACTGGTTTGATGCAGCTCTCCATGCTACTCTATCCTGTGCAAGCTTCTTCATCTCCCAGTACCTACTGCAACCTACATCCTTCTGAATCTGCTTAGTGTATTCATCTCTTGGTCTCCCTCTACGATTTTTACCCTCCACGCTGCCCTCCAATGCTAAATTTGTGATCACTTGATGCCTCAAAACATGTCCTACCAACCGATCCCTTCTTCTAGTCAAGTTGTGCCACAAACTTCTCTTCTCCCCAATCCTATTCAATACCTCCTCATTAGTTACGTGATCTACCCACCTTATCTTCAGCATTCTTCTGTAGCACCACATTTCGAAAGCTTCTATTCTCTTCTTGTCCAAACTGGTTATCGTCCATGTTTCACTTCCATACATGGCTACACTCCATACAAATACTTTCAGAAACGACTTCCTGACACTTAAATCTATACTCGATGTTAACAAATTTCTCTTCTTCAGAAACGATTTCCTTGCCATTGCCAGTCTACATTTTATATCCTCTCTACTTCGACCATCATCAGTTATTTTACTCCCTAAATAGCAAAACTCCTTTACTACTTTAAGTGTCTCATTTCCTAATCTAATTCCCTCACCATCACCCGATTTAATTTGACTACATTCCATTATCCTCGTTTTGCTTTTGTTGATGTTCATCTTATATCCTCCTTTCAAGACACTGTCCATTCCGTTCAACTGCTCTTCCAAGTCCTTTGCTGTCTCTGACAGAATTACAATGTCATCGGCGAACCTCAAAGTTTTTTCTGAAGATAACAGGGTTAAAAAGAACAAGAAGCAAATGGCTGTTCATAGCTTTTGGAAAAAGCTGCGTGAAGTTATAAAAGACGCAGGACATGAAAGGGAAGCAGTGGTTGAGAAGAGAGTAAGAGAAGGTCCTGCCCTATCCATGGTGTTATTAAGTCTGTACGTCGGGGAAATAGTAAAGGAAACCAAGGAGACATTTGGAAAGGGAAATAAAGTTCGTGGAGAAGTAATAAAAACTCTGCCGTTTGCTGGTGGCATGAAAAAGGTAGAGCTGTTGAAAGGAGTCGTGCCTTGAAAAGAAGTTAACAGATGAACGTTAACAAACGTAACACAAGGGTAATGGAATATGTCGAATTCAATCACGCAATGCTGAGAGAATTACACTGAAGTGACAAAAGACATGGGATACTTCCTAACATCGTGTCGGAACTCCTTTTGTCCAGCGTTAGTGCAACAACTCGAGGTGGCATGGACTCAACACGTCGTTGGCAGTCCCCTGCAGAAATACTGAGCCATGCTGTTTCTACAGCCGTCGATATGTGCGAAACTGTTTTCGGCGTCCATTTTGTGTGCGAATTGGCGTCTCGATTGTGTTCCACAAATGTTGAATGAGATTCATCTTGAGCGGTGTGGGCGGCCACATCACTCGCTCGAATTGTGCAGAATGTTCTTCAAACCAATCGCGAACAGTTGTAGCCAAGTCATCCATTAAAACTGCATTGTTGTTTGGGAATGTGAAGTCCACGAACGGCTGAAAATAGTCTCTAAGTAGCCAAACAAGGCCATTTGGAGTCAATGATCGGTTCAGTTGGACCAGAGTACCCAGTGCATTCGAAGTAAACACAGTTCATACCATTACGGAGCCACCAAGAAGTTGCACAGTGCCTTGTTGATAACTTGGGTGTATAGCTTCGTAGGGTCTGCGCCACACACGAACCGTACCATCAGCTCTTACCAACTGAAATCGGCAGGCATGCGACCAGGTCACGATTTTCCAGTCGTCTAGGGTCGAACCGGTATGATCACGGGCCGAGGAGAGGCGCTGCAGGTGAGGCGATGTCGTGCTGTCAGCAAAGGCACCCGCATCGATCATCTGCTGTCACAGCCCATTACCGCCAAATTCCACTGCTGCACTGTCTTAACGGGTAGCTTCGTCTTACGTCCCACATTGCTTTCCGCGGTTATTTCACGCAGTGTTGCTTGTCTGTTAGCACTGACAACTCTAAGCAAACGTCGCTGTTCTCGGTCGCTGAGTGAAGGTCTTCGACCACTGTGTTGCACGTAGCAAGACGTAACGCATGAAATTTGGTATCTCGGCAAACTGCCCTTTTATACCTTGTATACGTGATTTATTTATTTATTTATTGTTCCGTGGGACCACATTAAGGAGAAGTCAACATGGTCATGGAACGAGTCAATACATGAAATTATAACACGATTGTAGAAACAGATAAAATGAAATATAAGAAACATATTCAGGCGACACGTCGTTAGTTTAAATAAAGAAAATCAAGAATGTAACACTGGAATTTGCTTAATTTTTTAGCTCTTCCAGGAGCTCCTCGACAGAATAGAAGGAGTGAGCCATGAGGAAACTCTTCAGTTTAGACTTAAAAGCGTTTGGGCTACTGCTAAGATTTTTGAGTTCTTGTGGTAGCTTATTGAAAATGGATGCAGCAGAATACTGCACTCCTTTCTGCACAAGAGTCAAGGAAGTGCATTCCACATGCAGATTTGATTTCTGCCTAGTATTAACTGAGTGAAAGCTGCTAACTCTTGGGAATAAGCTAATATTGCTAACAACAAACGACATTAAAGAAAATATATACTGTGAGGGCAATGTCAAAATTCCCAGACTATTGAATAGGGGTCGACAAGAGGTTTTCGAACTTACACCACACATAGCTCGAACAGCCCGTTTTTGAGCCAAAAATACCCTTTTTGAATCAGAAGAATTACCCCAAAAAATAATACCATATGACATAAGCGTTTGAAAATATGCGAAGTAGACTACTTTCCGTGTTGAAATGTCACTTATTTCAGATACTGTTCTAATGGTAAATAAAGCGGCATTTAGTTTCTGAACAAGATCCTGAACATGGGCTTTCCACAACAGCTTACTATCTATCAGTACGCCTAGGAACTTGAACTGTTCCGTCTCGCTGATAACATGCCCATTCTGTCTGATTAAAATATCAGTTCTTGTTGAATTGTGAGTTAGAAACTGTAAAAACTGAGTCTTACTGTGATTTAGCATCAAATTATTTTCCACAAGCCACAACTTATTTCATGAACTACATTATTTGATAATGTTTCAATATTACACACAAGATCCTTCACTACCAAGCTGGTGTCATCAGCAAACAGAAATATTTTTGAATCACCTTTAATACTAGAAGGCATGTCATTTATATAAATAAGAAACAGCAGTGGCCCCAGCACCGATCCTTGGGGAACGCCCCACTTAACAGTGCCCCATTGGGACTGAACATCATTACCACTCTCAATATTGCGGAGAATTACCTTCTGCTTTCTGTTCTACATGTACTACATGAAGGATAAATGAAAGTGAATAAGTTTCAATTTCTTCTAAAGTATTTAGCAGTAGTCCTTTTGGCACAGTATGTACTATTTCCAAATTGTTAGAAATGCAACCCACAGAATGATTGTGCCCAAATATTGATTTGGTACGTGCAGTACCAGTAGTACGTTCCTTGTGATCAAGACTGTTTTTGATAGTAAATATTTGTAACAACATTGAGCACTGTTCACTCCCACAATTTATTCAAAAGTAAATAGTATGATGTGTTTGTAAGGTGGCAGATTTTAGCACCTTACATGAGATTTATTCAGAAAGTAAATGACAAATACCACTCGGACAGGTATAGCCGTTAGGCAGAATAATACTAATAGCAAAACCAAGGATCATACTGGTACGTAAGATTTTGAGAACTTTGCATATTATCACTGGGAAGGCGGTTTCGACAGACACAGGAAAGAGCTGTTTTGAGCTGTAGAACAAGCGTGTACAGGTGCTGACAGACTGAGTACGGGAGTCCTTTATTTTCAATAAAAGAAAAGGGATTTTTTTTTTTTTTAATGCGTGAGCTATGGATGGCAATGGATCTTCACAAAGCCGTGCGCGGGCCCTGGGTTGGCCTAACATCGGATTTTTCCAGTATGTGCCGCTATCCCACCGCTTGTTCACGTGCTCGACGAACAAACAACCTTTCTGCAGACGGGGTGACGCTCAGGGAAGCGTCGCTTGCCTAGGCAGAGCTCCTACAGCAGCCAATCAGAAAGGTCCAGGAGATCACGTGTGAGCGCCCACAGCGCCGAGCTGCGTTGACGAGGCGTGTGGATCGCCCTCTTTCACTGACAGGCCCCAGACCAGATCAGGCGCATTGGCCGGTTGCCTCCGTGCACTTTTCGAGCCCCGGGTCAATCTGTTTGCGCCCTAGGGCCGCTAAGCTCACATAATGTACCGCGGCTAGGTCATCACTAAATGTTTTCTCAATAAACGGGGGGCAGTTTGCCGACCGGAGTTGAAAAATTAACACTTGTTCTTTTTTAGACCCCACTTCCACCTCAGCCACATCCTGACATGCACAAGCGAGTTGGCGAGCGGCTGGTCGGAGCTTAACAGGGCCGCAGGGGGCACCGGACGAGCCTCAGGAGAGAGAGAGAGAGAGAGAGAGAGAGAGAGAGAGAGAGAGAGAGAGCGTGTTTGCGAGACAGAGACTGCCTCTCCCCGCTACGGCTACACAATAGGTGGGACGAGACACAAATACGACCATTAAAGGTGGGAGAACCGCGCGAGAATTCAGAGTCCTGATTGGCCAAAAACGCATAGGGATACACGTGTGAGGAACTGCAAAATTTGGCGGCAGCAAGAAGGAGACTCGTGTGTCTGGTGTGGTGCTGGGCAAACGCAGAGTGTCTGGTCGGTGAATGGAGGCCTAGACATAGTTAGGTTTGGAGAAATTGCTGGCATTGCAACCAGTGATCTATCTCCAATTGTTCAGAGTTAGTGGATACGTCTCCACAAAAACAGAATCATCCGTTGCTCTACGAAGAGAAAACAGATTTGTGCTCACTTGTTGCGTTCGAATGAAGCGTTAAGTCTTCCTTTGCTGCCGCGCTCTTGAGTCTACCAACCACCCCTGGCGTTTGTGCAAGCAGATTGTGTATCGACTCGCGACCGACTCTGCAATAGAGCAACTTATGGTGAGGAGTTTTCCGGACGGAAACCACGTCCACAAATCAAATGGCTCTAAGCACTATGGGACTTAACATCTGAGGTCATCAGTTCCCTAGAACTTAGAACTACTTAAACCTAACTAACCTAAGGACATCAGACACATCCATGCCCGAGGCAGGATTCAAACCTGCGACCGTATCAGCAACGCGGTTACGGACTGAAGCGCCTAGAACCGCTCGTCCACAGCGGCCGGAACCACGTCCACGTTTTTAGTTAAAGTCCAGTTATCACAGGGCAAAGACGAAAGACATCACGCTAGTGCCTGGGACGACCGCCGTGGTCTTCACACTGAATTACGGTGATATTAGCGCAAACAGTTGGCAAAGTAGGGCACTATAACTGTAAATTAGTACGTGTTCCACTAGCTCTTTGCTTGAGATCTCTGATTCTGTGTCCGCCTAGGTGGAGCTTCAGTGGAACAGCGACTTGCGCGACCGGTATCAAGCAATGTGAGTTAGGAAAAGGGGTGCGAGAGTTTACATTGTTTCAGTGGTAGAGTAGTTAGTTTAAGGAGTTCATTTGATTGGTGTTGTAATGTCAGGTTAGTAACATTCCTCATCCTGTTTTTAATTTATAAATTTATGATTTCATTACATACTATAATTAAAGGTATTATTATTTCCGTAGGTAGCAAACCACTTACTGAGAATAAGATTTTTATACAATTTTGTCATATGATGACATCGTTGGAGACCGTGGCTGTTATTTGAAGACAAATGTTGATGGTCTTGGGACAGCAGCCAGCCACAAATTTACTTTCAGTTCCTTTACTCAAAGGGTACTGTTAGCGGTTTCGAATCGTTGTGATTCCTCTTCAGACGGTTTACACGCTTTCCTTATAACATGGTGTGTTTTTTCAGATTAATTGTCCTAAAATATAAATAATACATAATTATAAGCACGCCACACACAGATGGTTGCGTTACAGATTTTTGTTTCATGTGACTTACGTGAAATGTCGGTCTGGAGTGTTTGTTTTCATGACATTCGTCCAACAGATGTGAATACATTCACACTGCATTCTTATTGTCGCACACGTAAATTTTTCTCACTGAACACTTTAGATTTGTCACTGAGAAGATTTCTACCACGCACCACATGTTCTGATATATACGAAGAGCTTACAAACATATGAGTATCAAAGATTCTATGATCTATCGTAACATTTGAAGATGTTATATTTATATTTTAGGACAATTACTGTGTAAAAAACACACCACATGTCATAAGGAAAGCTTGTAAACCGTCCGAAGATGAATCACAACGATTCGAAACCGGTAACGGTACCTTTGAATAAAGGAACTGAAAGTAAATTTCTGGTTGGTTGCTGTCCCAACACCATCAAGATTTTTATCAACAGAAACTATTATTCAAAATTGATGCCAATAGTATTGGGGGTATTATTCGCGCAGTTAAACATAGCCAAAGTCGGATAGCAGTAAAGAAGTAAGGATGTTTCATATACATTATGCCCCCGTACGTTGCAAGTTTATATATTTGGGCATCAAGTTAAGTGATAATGGTGAAACGAGAGAGGACACAAAATGCAGAGTGGAAGTAGCTAAAGAAGCATTTCCAAAAACGAAAAAAAAAATTTTAACATCGAATATAAATGTAACGGTTAGGAATTCTTTTCTGCTGGTATCTGTCTGGAGTCTGGCTTTGTTCGGAAGTGATGTTCAAATGTGTGTGAAATCTTATGGGACTTAACTGCTAAGGTCGTCAGTCCCTACGCTTACACACTACTTAACCTAAATCATCCTAAGCACAAACACACACACCCATGCCCGAGGGAGGACTCGAACCTCCGCCGGGACCAGCGACACAGTCTATGACTGCATCCCCCAGACCGCTCGGCTAATCCCGCGCGGCTTTCGTTCGGAAGTGAAACGTGAACGATAAGCAGTGGAGGAAATAAGAGATTAGATGATTTTGCAGAGTGTTGCTGGAGAAAAACGTTGAAGACTAGATTGGTCGATAACTAATGGAGAGATAGTAGCTCGAATTGGAGAGAAAATTGTGTTTTGGCCCAACTTGACTAAAGGAAGGCATCCGTTGATAAGACACATTCTAAGGCATCAAGAAATTATTTGCTAACGGAAGTTTGTTTGTTTGTGTGTGTGTGTGTGTGTGTGCGTGCGTGTGTTACAACTGTAGAGGAAGATATCGTGGCTGAAGTACAGCAATCATATTGAAACGGATGTTGGCTGTACCAGATTGGCAGAGATCAAGAGGCCTGTGCAGGGTTGTGTGGCGTGGGGAGTTGCATCGAACCACTGTGTGAATCGTAGGTCACAACAACAACAAAAGCGGGTATACAGATTATGTGCCGGCACTAGGTTTCACGATCTCCGTTCTCTCGTCACCTTCGTCAACACTTATGTGCACAGTCTTGCTTTTGTCCTCAGCTGGCATCCAATTCACCTGTTTTATAGAGAGACGTAACCTGTGCTCTTATCGAATGATAGTCACATTTCAATTATTGGTCGGACGTCCTCACTCGAAAGCTACCTCCTTGCGTATCAAAGGCAGAAAAACTACGTTTTCTCTGTGCCTCAATACGGTAAATCGTCAGTTGTTTACGGGAAGTATCAATAACGTTTCATCTATATATACATATACACAAGCCATCGTACGGTGGAGGATGGTAGAGGGCACTCTGCACCCTTTCCTCTCCTCTTTCATTGGGAAAGAGAGCAAGGGAAAACCGATTTTCTATATGCCTTCTAATGAGCCCTAATTTTTCGTATGTTATCTACGTGGTCCTTTCGCGAAATATATATTGGTGGATGTAGAGCGGATCTGCAGTCAGCTTCTAATTCGACTTCTCTAAATTTTCTCAATAGCGTTCGTGCAAAAGAAGTCGCTTTCTCTCCACGGATACCCATTTGAGTGCCTAAATCATCTCCGTAACACTTATATGTTGTTAGAACCTGTTCTTGTTGTCTTCAGTCCAGAGACTGGTTTGATGCAGCTCTCCATGCTACTCCTGTGCAAACTTTTTCATCTCCCAGTACGTACTGCAACCTACATCCTTCTGAATCTGCTTAGTGTATTCATCTCTTGGTCTCCCTCTACGATTTTTACCCTCCACGCTGCCCTCCAATACTAAATTGGTGATCCCTTGATGCCTCAGAATATGTCCTACCAACCGATCCCTTCTTCTAGTCAAGTTTTGCCACAAGCTCCTCTTCTCCTCAATTCTATTCAGTACCTCCTCATTACTTATGTGATTTACGCAACTAATCTTCAGCATTCTTGTGTCATTTTGAAAGCTTCTGTTCTCTTCTTGTCTATTCTATTCAGTACCTCCTCATTACTTATGTGATTTACGCAACTAATCTTCAGCATTCTTGTGTCATTTTGAAAGCTTCTGTTCTCTTCTTGTCTATTCTATTCAGTACCTCCTCATTACTTATGTGATTTACGCAACTAATCTTCAGCATTCTTGTGTCATTTTGAAAGCTTCTGTTCTCTTCTTGTCTAAACAATTTATCGTCCACGTTTCACTTCCATACGTGGCTACACTCCATACAAATACTTTTAGAACCTATGCTTCGACAAATCTAGCAGCCCGCTGCTGAATTGCTTCGACGTCTTCCTTTGATCGAACATGATACGGATATCAAACAATCGAGCAGTACTCAAGACTAGGTCGCACCAGCGTCCTATAGGTGGTCTCCTTTGCAGACGAGCCACATTTTCCTAAAATTCTCCCAATAAACCTAAGTCCACCATTCGCGCTCCCAAGCACAATCTTCGAATGCTCGTTCCACCTCATACCGCTTCGCAACGTTTACGGCCAGATATTTAAACGACGTGACTGGGTCGAGCGGGACACTACCAATGCTGTCTCCTAACATTAAGGATTTGTTTTTCCTACCCATCCGCATTAACTTACTCTCTCTCTCTCTTCCTGTCTGTGTCTCTCTTTTTTACATTTAGAGCCATCTGCCATACATCACACCACCGTGGAATTTTGTCGAAGTCATAGGACCTCAGCGTCATCAGCAAACAACCTCAGACTGCTGCCCAACCTGCCCGCCAGAAAGTTTGTGTACATAGAAAATAGCAGCGGTCCTATCACACGACCCTGGAGCACTCCTGACGATACTCCTGTCTCCGATGAACACTGGCCGTCGAGGACAAAATGCAACTTAAGAAGCCTTCCAGCAACTCATACGTGCTGTATGCATGTGTGTGTGCTCCCTGCCGCCGTTGGATAAGCAGCTGCAGCAGCAAGTCGTATACTCCTAGCTCACTCGTTTCTTACATAGTTTAATTCTTAATTTCTTTGCGTGTTTTTGGTACTTGCATTGTTTGATACATAAATTTCGGGCGTATTATAGTATTTGAGAGTTGTAGCATCGCGTTTTAGTACCTGAATCGTGTAAATTCGCGTAGTCGTTTGTCTTTTGTTTTTGTTTTGAACGGCCAGTGTCGGTTGGTCACAGTCAGTGTGCTCCCTGCCGCCGTCGGATAAGCAGCTGCAGCAGCAAGTCGTATACTCCTAGCTCACTCATTTCTTACATAGTTTAATTCTTAATTTCTTTGCGTGTTTTTGGTACTTGCATTGTTTGATACATAAATTTCGGGCGTATTATAGTATTTGCGAGTTGTAGCATCGCGTTTTAGTACCTGAATAATGTAAAATCGCGTAGTCTCCTTCCGCTGCCGAGCAGTGTGTCAGCAGTGCGTTAGTAGCAGCATTACTGCATTTACTAGGCAATCTTGTATTTTAATAACCGTTTAAATTTTGTCGATTTGTTTGCGCTCTCTGTAGATTAGTTCAGACGTTCTTTGCAAAACAGTTTTTAGCATGGATAGGGACTGCAACTGCTGTGTTCGGATGCAGGCTGAGTTGGCATCCCTTCGCTCCCAGCTTCAGGCAGTGTTGGCTTCGGTCACACAGCTTGAGGCTGTTGCCAATGGGCATCACTGTGGGGGTCCGGATGGGGGTTTGTCGGGGACGGCCAGCTCGTCCCACGCATCCCCCGATCGGACTAAGACTGTGGTTGCCCGGGATACTGCCCACATTGAGGCTGATCCCTCACCTGTGGTAGAGTGGGAGGTAGTCTCAAGGTGTGGCAGGGGGCGAAAGACATTCCGGAGGGCTGAACGGAAGGCCTCTCCAGTTTGTCTGACGAACCGGTTTCAGGCTCTGTCTCAGGCTGATACTGATCTTCGGCCTGAAATGGCTGCTTGTCCTGTTCCAGAGGTTGCAAGATCCGGGCGGTCGCAGAGGGTGGGCTTACTCGTAGTTGGGAGCTCCAACGTCAGGCGCGTAATGGGGCCCCTTAGGGAAATGGCAGCAAGAGAGGGGAAGAAAACCAATGTGCACTCCGTGTGCATACCGGGGGGAGTCATTCCATATGTGGAAAGGGTCCTTCCGGATGCCATGAAGGGTACAGGGTGCACCCATCTGCAGGTGGTCGCTCATGTCGGCACCAATGATGTGTGTCGCTATGGATCGGAGGAAATCCTCTCTGGATTCCGGCGGCTATCTGATTTGGTGAAGACTGCCAGTCTCGCTAGCGGGATGAAAGCAGAGCTCACCATCTGCAGCATCGTCGACAGGACTGACTGCGGACCTTTGGTACAGAGCCGAGTGGAGGGTCTGAATCAGAGGCTGAGACGGTTCTGCGACCATGTGGGCTGCAGATTCCTCGACTTGCGCCATAGGGTGGTGGGGTTTCGGGTTCCGCTGGATAGGTCAGGAGTCCACTACACGCAGCAAGCGGCTACACGGGTAGCAGGGGTTGTGTGGCGTGGACTGGGCGGTTTTTTAGGTTAGATGGCCTCGGGCAAGTACAGAAAGGGCAACAGCCTCAAAGGGTGCGGAGCAAAGTCAGGACATGCGGGGACCAAGCAGCAATCGGTATTGTAATCGTAAACTGTCGAAGCTGCGTTGGTAAAGTACCGGAACTTCAAGCGCTGATAGAAAGCACCGAAGCTGAAATCGTTATAGGTACAGAGAGCTAGCTTAAGCCAGAGATAAATTCTGCCGAAATTTTTACAGAGGTACAGACGGTGTTTAGGAAGGATAGATTGCAAGCAACCGGTGGTGGAGTGTTCGTCGCTGTTAGTAGTAGTTTATCCTGTAGTGAAGTAGAAGTGGATAGTTCCTGTGAATTATTATGGGTGGAGGTTACACTCAACAACCGAGCTAGGTTAATAATTGGCTCCTTTTACCGACCTCCCGACTCAGCAGCGTTAGTGGCAGAACAACTGAGAGAAAATTTGGAATACATTTCACATAAATTTCCTCAGCATGTTATAGTCTTAGGTGGAGATTTCAATTTACCAGATATAGACTGGGACACTCAGATGTTTAGGACGGGTGGTAGGGACAGAGCATCGAGTGACATTATACTGAGTGCACTATCCGAAAATTACCTCGAGCAATTAAACAGAGAACCGACTCGTGGAGATAACATCTTGGACCTACTGATAACAAACAGACCCGAACTTTTCGACTCTGTAAGTGCAGAACAGGGAATCAGTGATCATAAGGCCGTTGTAGCATCCCTGAATATGGAAGTTAATAGGAATATAAAAAAAGGGAGGAAGGTTTATCTGTTTAGCAAGAGTAATAGAAGGCAGATTTCAGACCACCTAACAGATCAAAACGAAAATTTCTGTTCCGACACTGATAATGTTGAGTGTTTATGGAAAAAGTTCAAGGCAATCGTAAAATGCGTTTTAGACAGGTACGTGCCGAGTAAAACTGTGAGGGACGGGAAAAACCCACCGTGGTACAACAACAAAGTTAGGAAACTACTGCGAAAGCAAAGAGAGCTTCACTCCAAGTTTAAACGCAGCCAAAACCTCTCAGACAAACAGAAGCTAAGCGATGTCAAAGTTAGCGTAAGGAGGGCTATGCGAGAAGCGTTCAGTGAATTCGAAAGTAAAATTCTATGTACAGACTTGACAGAAAATCCTAGGAAGTTCTGGTCTTACGTTAAATCAGTAAGTGGCTCGAAACAGCATATCCAGACACTCCGGGATGATGATGGCATTGAAACAGAGGATGACACGCGTAAAGCTGAAATACTAAACACCTTTTTCCAAAGCTGTTTCACAGAGGAAGACCGCACTGCAGTTCCTTCTCTAAATCCTCGCACAAACGAAAAAATGGCTGACATCGAAATAAGTGTCCAAGGAATAGAAAAGCAACTGGAATCACTCAACAGAGGAAAGTCCACTGGACCTGACGGGATACCAATTCGATTCTACACAGAGTACGCGAAAGAACTTGCCCCCCTTCTAACAGCCGTGTACCGCAAGTCTCTAGAGGAACGGAGGGTTCCAAATGATTGGAAAAGGGCACATGTAGTCCCAGTCTTCAAGAAGGGTCGTCGAGCAGATGCGCAAAACTATAGACCTATATCTCTGACGTTGATCTGTTGTAGAATTTTAGAACATGTTTTTTGCTCGAGTATCATGTCGTTTTTGGAAACCCAGAATCTACTATGTAGGAATCAACATCGATTCCGGAAACAGCGATCGTGTGAGACCCAACTCGCGTTATTTGTTCATGAGACCCAGAAAATATTAGATACAGGCTCCCAGGTAGATGCTATTTTTCTTGACTTCCGGAAGGCGTTCGATACAGTTCCGCACTGTCGCCTGATAAACAAAGTAAGAGCCTACGGAATATCAGACCAGCTGTGTGGCTGGATTGAAGATTTTTTAGCAAACAGAACACAGCATGTTGTTATCAATGGAGAGACGTCTACAGACGTTAAGGTAACTTCTGGCGTGCCACAGGGGAGTGTTATGGGACCATTGCTTTTCACAATATATATAAATGACCTAGTAGATAGTGTCGGAAGTTCCATGCGGCTTTTCGCGGATGATGCTGTAGTATACAGAGAAGTTGCAGCATTAGAAAATTGTAGCGAAATGCAGGAAGATCTGCAGCGGATAGGCACTTGGTGCAGGGAGTGGCAACTGTCCCTTAATATAGACAAATGTAATGTATTGCGAATACATAGAAAGAAGGATCCTTTATTGTATGATTATATGATAGCGGAACAAACACTGGTAGCAGTTACTTCTGTAAAATATCTGGGAGTATGCGTGCGGAACGATTTGAAGTGGAATGATCGTATAAAATTAATTGTTGGTAAGGCGGGTACCAGGTTGAGATTCATTGGGAGAGTGCTTAGAAAATGTAGTCCATCAACAAAGGAGGTGGCTTACAAAACACTCGTTCGACCTATACTTGAGTATTGCTCATCAGTGTGGGATCCGTACCAGATCGGGTTGACGGAGGAGATAGAGAAGATCCAAAGAAGAGCGGCGCGTTTCGTCACAGGGTTATTTGGTAACCGTGATAGCGTTACGGAGATGTTTAATAAACTCAAGTGGCAGACTCTGCAAGAGAGGCGCTCTGCATCGCGGTGTAGCTTGCTCGCCAGGTTTCGAGAGGGTGCGTTTCTGGATGAGGTATCGAGTATATTGCTTCCCCCTACTTATACCTCCCGAGGAGATCACGAATGTAAAATTAGAGAGATTAGAGCGCGCACGGATGCTTTCAGACAGTCGTTCTTCCCGCGAACCATACGCGACTGGAATAGGAAAGGGAGGTAATGACAGTGGCACGTAAAGTGCCCTCCGCCACACACCGTTGGGTGGCTTGCGGAGTATGAATGTAGATGTAGATGTAGATACATTTGGGAACCTGTTCCGTATGCTCGTACCTTCGTTAACCGTCTCCAGTGGGGCACCGTGTCGAATGTTTCCCAGAAATCAAGAAATACAGATTCTCCCTGTTGCTATCCACCCATAGCTAGAAGTATATCATGTGAGAAAAAGGTTAAAGATGAGTTTCGCACGAGCGATGCTTTCTAAAACCGCGCTGATTCGTGGACGCAAACTTCTCGGCCTCAGGAAAATGTGATAGTGAAACTGAGCATATGTTCAGGAATTCTGCTGCAAACCGATGTTAGGGATATTGGTCTGTACTTTTGTGAGGACGATCTTTTTACGCATCTCATATACAGGAGTCACCTGCGCCTTTTTCAAGTCGCCTGGCATTTTGCGCTGGGCGATAGATTCGCGATAAAAGGAAGCTAAGTAAGGGGCAAATGCTATACGCGTGTCACCCGTGCGAGTCTGGCGTCTACGTCTACATCTACATCTACATCCATACTCCACAAGCCACCTGAAGGTGTATGGCGGAGGGTACCTTGAGTACCTCTATCGCTTCTCCCTTCTACGCCCGTCTGGTACTGTTCGTGCAAGGAAAGATTGTCGGTATGCCTCTGTGTGGGCTCTAATCTCTCTGATTTTATCCTCATGGTCTCTTCGCGAGATATACGTAGGAGGGAGCAATATACTGCTTGACTCTTCGGTGAAGGTATGTTCTCGAAACTTCCACAAAAGCCCGTACCGAGCTACTGAGTGTCTCTCCTACAGAGTCTTCCACTGGAGTTTATCTGTCATCTCCGTAACGCTTTCGCGATTTCTAAATGGTCCTGTAACGAAGCGCGCTGCTCTCCGTTGGATCTTCTCTATTTCACACTGGTGGGCAGTATTCAAGCAGTGGGCGAACAAGTGCACTGTAACCTACTTCCTTTGGTTTTGGACTGCATTTCCTTATGATTGTTCCAATGAATCTCAGTCTGGCACCTGCTTGACTTCTTAAGTAATAGAACCCAGCACGTTGTCCTCGATGGTGAGTGTTCATCGGAGGTGAGGGTATCATCTGGAGTGCCCAAGGGAAGCGTAGTAGGTCCGCTGTTGTTTTCTATCTACATAAATGACCTTTTGGATAGGGTGGATAGCAATGTGCGGCTGTTCGCTGATGATGCTGTGGTGTACGGGAAGGTGTCGTCGTTGAGTGACTGTAGGAGGATACAAGATGACTTGGATAGGATTTGTGATTGGTGTAAAGAATGGCAGCTAACTATAAATATAGATAAATGTAAATTAATGCAGATGAATAGGAAAAAGAATCCCGTAATGTTTGAATACTCCATTAGTAGTGTAGCGCTTGACACAGTCACGTCGATTAAATATGTGGGCGTAACATTGCAGAACGATATGAAGTGGGACAAGCATGTAATGCCAGTTGTGGGGAAGGCGGATAGTCGTCTTCGGTTCATTGGTAGAATTTTGGGATGATGTGGTTCAGCTGTAAAGAAGGCCGCTTATAAAACACTAATACGACCTATTCTTGAGTACTGCTCGAGCGCTTGGGATCCCTTTGAGGTCGGATTGAGGGAGGACATAGAAGAAATTCAGAGGCGGGCTGCTACACTCCTGGAAATTGAAATAAGAACACCGTGAATTCATTGTCCCAGGAAGGGGAAACTTTATTGACACATTCCTGGGGTCAAATACATCACATGATCACACTGACAGAACCACAGGCACATAGACACAGGCAACAGAGCATGCACAATGTCGGCACTAGTACAGTATATATCCACTTTTCGCAGCAATGCAGGCTGCTATTCTCCCATGGAGACGATCGTAGAGATGCTGGATGTAGTCCTGTGGAACGGCTTGCCATGCCATTTGCACCTGGCGCCTCAGTTGGACCAGCGTTCGTGCTGGACGTGCAGACCGCGTGAGACGACGCTTCATCCAGTCCCAAACATGCTCAATGGGGGACAGATCCGGAGATCTTGCTGGCCAGGGTAGTTGACTTACACCTTCTAGAGCACGTTGGGTGGCACGGGATACATGCGGACGTGCATTGTCCTGTTGGAACAGCAAGTTCCCTTGCCGGTCTAGGAATGGTAGAACGATGGGTTCGATGACGGTTTGGATGTACCGTGCACTATTCAGTGTCCCCTCGACGATCACCAGTGGTGTACGGCCAGTGTAGGAGATCGCTCCCCACACCATGATGCCGGGTGTTGGCCCTGTGTGCCTCGGTCGTATGCAGTCCTGATTGTGGCGCTCACCTGCACGGCGCCAAACACGCATACGACCATCATTGACACCAAGGCAGAAGCGACTCTCATCGCTGAAGACGACACGTCTCCATTCGTCCCTCCATTCACGCCTGTCGCGACACCACTGGAGGCGGGCTGCACGATGTTGGGGCGTGAGCGGAAGACGGCCTAACGGTGTGCGGGACCGTAGCCCAGCTTCATGGAGACGGTTGCGAATGGTCCTCGCCGATACCCCAGGAGCAACAGTGTCCCTAATTTGCTGGGAAGTGGCGGTGCGGTCCCCTACGGCACTGCGTAGGATCCTACGGTCTTGGCGTGCATCCGTGCGTCGCTGCGGTCCGGTCCCAGGTCGACGGGCACGTGCACCTTCCGCCGACCACTGGCGACAACATCGATGTACTGTGGAGACCTCACGCCCCACGTGTTGAGCAATTCGGCGGTACGTCCACCCGGCCTCCCGCATGCCCACTATACGCCCTCGCTCAAAGTCCGTCAACTGCACATACGGTTCACGTCCACGCTGTCGCGGCATGCTACCAGTGTTAAAGACTGCGATGGAGCTCCGTATGCCACGGCAAACTGGCTGACACTGACGGCGGCGGTGCACAAATGCTGCGCAGCTAGCGCCATTCGACGGCCAACACCGCGGTTCCTGGTGTGTCCGCTGTGCCGTGCGTGTGATCATTGCTTGTACAGCCCTCTCGCAGTGTCCGGAGCAAGTATGGTGGGTCTGACACACCGGTGTCAATGTGTTCTTTTTTCCATTTCCAGGAGTGTAGATTTGCTACTGGTAGGTTTCATCATCACGCGAGTGTTACGGAAATGCTTCAGGAACTCGGATGGGAGTCTCTGGAGGAAAGGAGGCGTTCATTTCGTGAATCGCTACTCAGGAAATTTAGAGAACCAGAATTTGAGGCTGACTGCAGTACAATTTTACTGCCGCCAACTTATATTTCGCGGAAAGACCACAAAGATAAGATAAGAGAGATTAGGGCTCGTAGAGAGGAATATAGGCAGTTTTTTTTTCCCTCGTTCTGTTTGGGAGTTGAACAGGGAAAGAAGATGCTAGTTGTGGTACGAGGTACCCTCCGCCACGCACCGTATGGTGGATTGCGGAGTATGTATGTAGATGTAGATGCTTTACCAACGATTAATTTTATATGGTCATTCCATTTTAAATCACTCCTAATGCCTACTCCCAGATAATTTATGGAATTAACTGCTTCCAGTTGCTGACCTGCTATTTTGTAGCTAAACTTTCTATATATTCGCAGCACATTACACTTGTCTACATTGAGATTCAATTGCCATTCCCTGCACCATGAGTCAATTCGTTGCCGATCCTCCTGCCTTTCAGTACAATTTCTGATACGGAAGAGGGCAGCTATTACAGGTGTTCCGACGAACGCTCCTCCTGCGCCATGCCAGCGGTTGCTGCCGCCGTTACAGCGCTTAACGGCCAGGTGTCGCGCACGACCAGCGATCGTCTGGCTGATTGAGCCAACATCGGCGGTCATGTGGGAGGACACCGTGGCTCCAGATAACGTCGACGCGTCCTGCCGCCGCCTCTGCTGTCTGCTGTAGGGCAGAGCCGAGCAGTACGGGGCCACGGAACCAGACACGAAACTTGGAGAGCACTGTGATAAGGTGGGGAGAAAGACGCAGTATTCTAAGACTGATAATACATGGAAAGGATCTGGTGAAAAAGTCCATATCCGACCAACACAGACTACCCGCCGACTGAAGCACCTGTAGACAACAGCGGCAAGAAGATAAGGCGTGCGTTTAGGGAGTTCGTGCACAGACTGTGGTGTCACAGCCAGACACCACACTTGCTAGGTGGTAACTGAAATCGGCCGCGGTCCTTAGTACATGTCGGACCCGCGTGTCGCCACTGTGTAATCGCAAACCTAGCGCCACCACATGGCAGGTCACAAGACACGGACTAGACCTCGCCCCAGTTGTACGGAGGACATAGCTTGCGACCAGACGTACGAAGCTTTCCTCTCATTTGCCGAGAGACAGATTGAATAGCCTTCAGCTTAGTCCATAGCTGCTACCTAGCAAGGCGCCATTTGTATCAGTGCTTATAGCTAACGAATATTCAAGAGAGATGTATTCCAAGGATTCATTAAAGTTAAGTATATGAGAAGCTCCATTCTTTTCTTTATAGTTTTCATCCAGTATCCTGTTTCAGAATTCACGCCCGTCTGCGTTAGCCTTGCGTGCCTATCTGCTACCTCGTTGTGTCTGGACGGTATGAACTGGACACAACACAGACAACAGCAGGAAGAGAAAGGGGAGCACCAATCACTAGCACGAATTTCGTTTGTAGGCAGGCAGTACTTCGTAAGTCAGCAGGCGACATTGTGGCGTAGTGTGGCAGCTTTGTCAGCTACAGCGATGTGTCATATTGCAAGACGTCGTGGTCTGCTGACCTTCATTGCTTACATATTCCGCCCTCACAATCATATTCCGCACATCAAGACGCTACATTCGAACCCAAACTCGATAAGATAAAGTCCATATTGTATGAATTCATGTAGACGATATGCAAATAACTAATTAATCGCAAGTGCGCACTGTGGTTGAAATACTCGAGGCTGGCATACACACATACATTCCAGACACGACGGTCACAGGAGCTGTTAGTTCGAGAGAGGCAACCGCACACCAGAAGGCCGGTCCCAACCCATCTATGGCGGCTGGTGACCGCCCGTAGAACAGACAGCGTTTGCCCGAGTGAAAGGAGGACCCCGTGTTCGGCTTAAAAGCAAATTGCGCTACATTGTGTGGGAGCGGCCAGCCTACGCATTCTTTACACATAGCACGCAGTTTCAGAGATTTTGACAGGGAAACAGCAAACGCCAAACGACGATACTACAGATTTCTGGATTGGTCGCCTTAAACGAAACGTCTTTCTCCCGTTTTAGAAGAGCAATGCTGATTTTAAGACGATATTTCTGACGCCTTGAGCTGAAGGAGTAATTGAAGAGACCGAAAGATATACCCCTTCACGTCTGGCGTGGAGAGGGACCATTCCGTTGTCGCTCTTGGAGCGAGAACACGTAACGAGAACGTGTGTACTCGTACGTGTACTCAAAGTGCGAGGAACAAGTCTCTCCACCGTACTTCACTGGGAGAGCACCTCTGGCGAGAGCGAATCGGAGTGCGACTCTCTATATTGAGTCCTTGCGATTAAGCGTTGTTCACTGTGTTGGCCGCCAAACTTATTGTGCCGTGTGAACGGACAGCGAGCCTGCGAGCGAATTTTTGAGTCTCATCACGATGGACTGGTTATCTGACCGGTGTACCACGCCAATAGTTAGACTAGGGGCGAATAGGAGTCCTCGACTTCATCAAGGCGTAGGGAGAGTTTGATTGGCGAAGGTCAATACAGATAGAACGAGAGTTATCTTATTTGTCAGCAGCGAGCGGCGCAGACGGCAGTCATCGCAGCTTACGGTATTGTGCGCTACAGCTATTGCCAGTCCGCAGCTCGTAGTCGTACGGTAGCATTCTCGCTTCCCGCGCACGGGTTCCTGGGTTCGATTCCCGGCGGGGTCAGGGATTTTCTCTGCTTCGTGATGACTGGGTGTTGTGTGTTGTCCTTAGGTTAGTTAGGTTTAAGTAGTTCTAAGTTCTAGGGGACTGATGACCATAGATGTTAAGTCCCATAGTGTTCAGAGCCATTTTAAGCTCTTGCGAGCCCCATATTTCCTCCACAACAGTACACTTCACTGCATTTCACACGCGACAGCCTCAACTGTACCTAGCAACATTCTAAAGGATAATTATTCAAGTTGAGTAGGCGCGCCTCTCAGCCATTCTGCCAACTCAACAACAATCTTAAACTTTGTATAGAAATTTCATTAGCGAATCCTATCCTTTAGAGGTAACTTCACATTCCGAAAAGAACCAGGAAATAACGTGTTCAGTTCATAACTAAAAGTGCCATTGTGATTTCTCAGAATTTTTGCTAAATAAATAATAATTTTCGTTAGTTTCATGTTTTTGTTACACTAACTAGCACTACTCCAGTACCCAAGTATCCCACTAGTTACGTAAGAAATTTTGTGAATTTTTGTGTCATTTCCTTACAGCGGACGACTGCAGAAGATATTTACTGCTGAAAGTTTTTCAGGCATTTGTCTTTAGAACGTCAGGAGCGTCTGTCTGACTTTTGTAGTAGTGTGGGGGTGGAAATTGCATCTTGCAGGAGCCACAGGGTAAAGGATACATCTCAGATTAATCCGTTGCACAGGATGACAGAATAGCAACCCCACGCCGCTCACAATATATACAGACTGTTTCACCATAAGAAACGTTTCACTGTCTGCGGAGCTGTGAACATAGTTTATTGTGTTATTATCCAAAGAGTTACAGCAAAAAGATGCAATTTTTTAAATGGAACTGTAGTTGTTTCTATCATGCACTGGAATCAGTAACACCAGCTGTGTATACATCAACTTAAATCACATTCCTATCACTTTTAGTTTGGGAGCTACAACCCTTCAAAGTTCCAGGGGCAGATACCACACGCTGTACATCATACATGGCTGTGTGGTGGGTGATGGATGTTCTGGCGGTGGGAAGTTGATTTAAATGAGATGTTCAAATGCGCGTCCATGTTCCTGAATGCACAATGCAATGCGCCTTCCAAAGGATCTGCCGGCGAGATGTAACATCGCCGGTGTCACGGGGCAACATGCGTCCTCGATGCGTCGTTTTAGATCGTCTGGGGATGTGCGCTCAGTGACATAAACACGACCCTTTAGATATCCGCGCAAAAACAAATCTAATGGCGTTAAATCGGGCGACCTTGCGGGCCATGAATGAGGACCATGGCGCCCCGACCACCTTCCTGCAAACCTGTTGTTTAGTTCTTCCACAACAGCACGCGCAGACTGGGCTGAGTGACCATCGTGCTGCATCCACATGTGGACTCTCGTGTGTAGACACACATGTTCAAGGAGGCCACCCAAACTGTCGAGTATAAACGCTCGATACAACTCACCTGTCAGTGTACCTGAAGAGTAGTGTGGACCGATGATTTCATCCCCAAGCATTCCACACCATACATTAATAGACCACCTACGTTGACGGTCGACAGGTCGTACCCACCGAGGATTTTCTGTGAACCAATAGTGCACCTTATGGCGATTCACTGCACGATAATTTGCGAACGTGGACTCGTCAGAGAACATAACACCTTGCAAGGACTCCAGCGTGAAATTATGCATGGCCCATTCACAGAATCTAACTCTCACACGGTAATCGTTCCCATGCAGCTCCTGGGTCAGTGACAGGTGGTACGGGTGAAACCTGTGGCCGTGTAGTATACGCCACACAGATGTGAGACTGACACCAGCGACTGCAGCAATGGCTCGTAAGCTGACATGAGGATCATGTTGCACTGCAGCTAAAACAAGCACCTCCGTCTCCTCACTTCTTGCAGTTCTTCGTCTGTCACTGCGGCGCATTACCGAGCTGTCTGTTTCCCGAAGTCGTTGTTCGGCACGTAAGAACGTAATGGCTGCTGGAGCTCTTCGTCTAGGATATCTCACGGCGTACGACATGTCTCCTTCAGTGGCATCGTGTCGGCACTCGCCGAGCATCAGAAACATGTCAACGTCCTCGTTGTTCGTCTATGCCATCTTCATCCGATGTCAGTAACTGTCGTATATTGATCCCCGTTTGTTTGTGTGGCTCGAACTGTCGGCTATACGGCAGTGTGCGGCGACAGTCGGCGGTCTAACAGCGCATCGTGGAAGCTTCTCGCTCCGTGGCTCCGGCGAAGTTACAAATCGGCCGCATCGCATTTAGAAGGCGCATTGCGTTATGCGCAGCGTGTGTGGTATCTGCTCCCAAACCAAAAGTAAAAGGAATGTGATTGAAACTGATGTATACACAGCTGGTGTTACTGATTCCAGTGCATGATAGAAACAACTATTATCCCATTAAAAAATTGTATCTTTTTGCTGTAACTCTTTGGATAATAACACAATAAACTATTTTCGTAGCTCCGCAGACAGTGTAACGTTTCTTATGGTGACGTACCGCAATAAATATTTCCGTCGCCTTTTACTTCGTAACTTACACAGACAAACACATTTAGTTAAAATGGCTCTGAGCACCATGGGACTTAACATCTGAGGTCATCAGTCCCCTAGAACTTAGAACTACTTAAACCTAACCAACCTAAGGACATCACACACATCCATGCCCGAGGCAGGATTTGAACCTGCGACCGTTCCAGACTGAAGCGCCTAGAACCGCTCGGCCACACCGGCCGGCAAACACATTTACTGAAACACCCTGTATATATCATTCTACATACACTTATACGCAACACCTTCCTGCAGACCACAGCAAAAAGAGAAAAGAATCACAGACTGCTGCCCAACATTTCCGCCGGAGATATATATAGGGTGAAGAAAAATTCGCACACCCCGACTTCACACCGTGATTCCTCACATACTGCCAATACAAAAATGTCTGCCACAAAATTTAGTCCTGCGCGCATTTCGGGCAGTAAATGGACGTTAAAAATTGGCATTCTGGCAGGACTGTAATCACATGTGCGGTAACTGTGCGGCTGGTCCCGGCGGAGGTTCGAGTCCTCCCTCGGGTATGAGTGTGTGTGTTTGTCCTTAGGATAATTTAGGTTAACTAGTATAGTAAGGCTGTATAGTTGATACTGTTTTGGATATACATACACTACTGGCCATTAAAATTGCTACACCAAGAAGAAATGCAGATAATTAACGGGTATTCATTGGACAAATATATTATACTAGAACTAACATGTGATTACATTTTCACGCAATTTGGGTGCTTAGCTCATGAGAAATCAGTACCCAGAACAATCACCTCTGGCCGTAATAACGGCCTTGATACGCCTTGGCATTGAGTCAAACAGAGCTTGGACGGCGCGTACAGGTACAGCTGCCCATGCAGCTTCAACACGATACCACAGTTCATCAAGAGTAGTGACTGGCGTATTGTGACGAGCCAGTTGCTCGGCCACCTTTGACCAGACGTTTTCAGTTGGTGATAGATCTGGAGAATGTCCTGGCCAGGGCAGAAGTCGAACATTTTCTATATACAGAAAGGCCCGTACAGGACCTGCAACATGCGCTCGTGCATTATCCTGCTGAAATGTAGGGTTTCGCAGGGATCGCATGAAGGGTAGAGCCACGGGTCGTAACACATCGGAAATGTAACGTCCACTGTTCAAAGTACCGTCAGTGCGAACAAGAGGTGACCGACACGAGTAACCAATGGCACCCCATACCATCACGCCGGGTGATACGCTAGTATGGCGATGACAAATACTCGCTTCCAATGTACATTCACCGCGATGTCGCCAAACACGGATGCGACCACCATGATGCTGTAAACAGAACCTGGATTCATCCGAAAAAATGACGTTTTGGCATTCGTGCACCCAGGTTCGTCGTTGAGTACACCATCGCAGGCACTCCTGTCTGTGATGCAGCGTCAAGGGTAACAGCAGCCACGGTTTTCGAGCTGATAGGCCATGCTGCTGCAAACGTCGTCGAACTGTTCCTGCAGTTGGTAGTTGTCTTGCAAACGTCCCCATCTGTTGACTCAGGGATCGAGACGTGGTTGCACGATCCGTTACAGTCATGCGAATAAGATGCCTGCCATCTCGACTGCTAGTGATACGAGTCCGTTGAGATCCAGCACGGCGTTCCGTATTACCCTCCTGAACCCACCGATTCCATATTCTTCTAACAGTCATTCGATCTCGACCAACACGAGCAGCAATGTCGCGATACGATAAACCGCAATCACGATAGGCTACAATCCGACCTTTATCAAAGTCGGAAACGTGATGGTACGCATTTCTCCTCTTTACACGAGGCATCACAACAACGTTTCACCATGCAACGCCGGTCAACTGCTGTTTGTGTATGAGAAATCGGTTGGAAACTTTCCTCATGTCAGCACGTGGTAGGTGTCGCCACCGGCGCCAACCTTGTGTGAATGCTCTGAAAAGCTAATCATTTGCATATCACAGCATCTTCTTCCTGTCGGTTAAATTTTGCATCTTTAGCACGTCATCTTCGTGGTGTAGCAATTTTAATTGCCCATATATATATATATTAGGAGAATTCCTTCGTCGCGTGTCGTACACATATATATCACACCATGAAGGAATTATCGTAATAGAATGGAAATCAGTAGATCTGTTGTACATGTAACGATTACAGTTTCAGAAAAATTGGATGATTTATTCAAGAGAAAGGGCTTCACAAACTGAGACAGCCAGTAAGTTGACGGTCCACCTCTGGCCCGTATACAAGCAGTTATTCGGCATGGCCTTCACTTATGGAGTTGTACTGAGGGAAATCGAGCATAATTCAGTCTAACTGGCGCGCTAGATCGCCAAAATCCCGATCCTGTTGAAGAGCGCTGACCATGATGCTCCAGAAGTTCTCGACTGGGAGACATTCGGCAAGCTTGCTCGCCAAGCTAGGGTTTACCAGGCAAGAAGACAGGAGCCATAGACTCTCGCCGTGTGTGCGGGTCGGCGTTATCTAGCTGAAATATAAGCCTAGGATAGCTTGCTATGGAGGACGACAAAACGGGCCGTGTGAATATCGTCGATATACCGCTGTACTGTAACGGTGCTGTAGAAGACAACCAAAGGTGTCCTGCTGTAAAATGAAATGACACCCCTGACCATCGGTGACCATGCAGCGCTCAAGAATGAAATGATAATTAAATCAAGACCCTACACTGTCGACAGGATATACATCAATGGGGACAGTTGGATATGTGTGCCCCGACCGGGACTCGAACCCTGGATCTCCTGCTTACATGGCAGACGCTCCATGTCCGAAATAACATATACCATCTTCATATAGTTGCATTAAGCAGTTCTTTCACTTGTAGAGCGACTTGCGGTATTTGGGCTTCTTGCACGAAAGCAGATAGTGAAGAGAGGGAGATGGACAGAGAGAGATGAGAGGGGAGGAGAGGAGAGGAGACGAGAGGAGAGAGAGTGGAGGAGGGAGATAGGAGAGTGGAGGCTGGAGACTAGAGGAGGGGAGAGGGGGTGATAGGGAGGGGTGGGGAGGGGAGGGTAAGGGAGGAGAGGGGAGAGGAGGGGAGGAGAGGAGGAGAGGAGAGGAGAGGAGAGGAGAGGAGAGGAGAGGAGAGGAGAGGAGAGGAGAGGAGAGGAGAGGAGAGGAGAGGAGAGGAGAGGAGAGGAGAGGAGAGGAGAGGAGAGGAGAGGAGAGGAGAGGAGAGGAGAGGAGAGGGGGAGAGGGGAGAGGGGAGAGGAGATATGAGATTTGAGATATGAGATATGAGATATGAGACTTTATATGAGATATGAGACATTATATGAGATATGAGATATGAGATATGAGACATGATATGAGATATGAGACATGATATGAGATATGAGACATGATATGAGATATGAGACATTATATGAGATATGCGATATGATATGAGATATGAGACATGATATGAGATATGAGACATGATATGAGATACGAGACATGATATGAAATATGAGACATGATATGAAATATGAGATATTATATGAAATATGAGATATTATATGAAATATGAGATATTATATGAAATATGAGATATTATATGAAATATGAGATATTATATTGAATATGAGATATTATATGAAATATGAGATATTATATGAAATATGAGATATTATATGAAATATGAGATGAGAGATGAGATTAGAGGAGAGATGAGATTAGAGAAGAGATTAGAGGAGAGGAGAGGAGAGGAGAGGAGAGGAGAGGAGAGGAGAGGAGAGGAGAGGAGAGGAGAGGAGAGGAGAGGAGAGGAGAGGAGAGGAGAGGAGAGGAGAGGAGAGGAGAGGAGAGGAGAGGAGAGGAGAGGAGAGGAGAGGAGAGGAGAGGAGAGGAGAGGAGAGGAGAGGAGAGGAGAGGAGAGGAGAGGACAGGAGAGGAGAGGAGAGGAGAGGAGAGGATAGGTGAGGAGACGAGAGGAGATGGACACAGAAAGCAAACGGTTGAAGGTGAACAGGGTGTGGTGGGGGTAGGTGAAGGACAGATAGTGAGGGTGGAGGAGATGGATAGAGAAGAGGTAAAGAAGGAGACACAGACAGAGAAGGAGCAATGCCGGGTACTCAGCTACTCACAAATAAAGTGCGACTAAGACGGAATAGTTTAGTGTGTTAAAACATTCAGCACTGCTGTGTCGTCCGAACAGGACACTGCCGGGCCAAAAGCGCCACAGGCGCAAAGATGCGGGCTGGTGCCGGAGACATAGAGACTCGCCACTCGCCACTCGCCAAGGGCAGCGCTCAGGATGAAGATACCGACTTCGCCTCGTCCAATTGCCGGACGAGTACAATCCACCAATGATCGGACGACAACGGACAGAAGCCTACTCGAAAGACAGAAGGGCATTTCTCACCCACATGGTCATAGATCATCGTCCTGGGATGACTCTGACAGGCATCGTCGCTTAGTGAACTCTTAGAAATGAACTGACAGTTGTTGCAATCGCATTTGCTATGTACTGTGAACTCTACCTACGATTACTTGCACTAAGCCATTGAGGGCCTTCTTTATGTTATATTACAAGCAGTGTTGCAGACCTCATATCTCATGTAGCCACAAAGATAAGGAAACCTTTTACTCATTTGTGTGACTTTGTTACTAATTTGTTGGAGTGTTGTAGAAGCTACGTTCTCCTATCCCGTTACCAGACCCTGGGACATAGCTGTGTAATAGTGGCAGGGAGAAATTGTGTTAGTGGTGTACTGCACCAGAAGCCGTTTCGCAAACTCAAAAACTCGGCCTACCGTCACAACAGTGGCAACTCGGCCTCCACAGCACTACCGACGAGGATTTTACAAAACTGGCGACGAGGGTTTACAAATGACACTGTTTACTATTTCTTGTTTGTATACTATCAGCAGGTGGAATATTTCTGACAGCCTGTGCAGGATCACTCAGTAACTTCCCCAATAACGAAATTTTGTATTTTCTCTGTTAACACATCTTTCCTCAGATTCACAACAAAGATTCGATATCTTGCAAATAGGACTAATTCTGCATTTTGAAAAATGGCTCTGAACACTATGGGACGTAACATCTGAGATCAGCCCCTAGAACTTGGAACCACTTAAACCTAACTAACCTAAGGACATCAAACACATCCATGCCCGAGGCAGAATTCGAACCTGCGACCGAGCCAGCAGCGCCGTTCCGGACTGAAGCGACTAGAACCACTCGGCCACACCGGCAAGCTCTGCATTTGAAATTAAAAAAAAAAATGTACAGATCGTTAACGTAAGCGGAGAACAGTACTAGGCCAATAATCGAATACTTTGGGACTCGCCCTGTAATTACACCTCATACGAATGATAAGGTGTCCCTCTTTATACACTACTGGCCATTAAAATTGCTACACCACGAAGATGACCCGCTACTGACGCGAAATTTAACCGACAGGAAGAAGATGCTGCGATATGCAAATGATTAGCTTTCAGAGCATTCACACAAGGTTGGCGCCTGTGGCGACACCTACAACGTGCTGACATGAGGAAAGTTTCCAACCGATTTCTCAAACGGAAACAGCAGTTCACCGGCGTTGCCTGGTGAAACGTTGTTGTGATGCCTCGTGTAAGGAGGACTTTGATAAAGGGCGGATTGTAGCCTATCGCGATTGCGGTTTGTCTTATCGCGGCATTGCTGCTCGCGTTGAACGAGATCGAATGACTGTTAGCAGAGTATGGAATCGGTGGGTTCAGGAGGGTAATACGGAACGCCGTGCTGGATCCCATCGGCCTCGTATCACTAGCAGTCTAGATGACAGGAATATTATCCGCACGGCTGTAACGGATCGTGCAGCCACGTCTCGATCCCTGAGTCAACAGATGAGGACGTTTGCAAGACAACAACCAGCTGCACGAATAGTTGGACGACGTTTGCAGCAGCATGGACTATCAACTGGGAGACCGAGGCTGCGGTTACCCTTGACGCTGGATCACAGACAGGAGCGCCTGCGATGGTGTACTCAACGACGAACCTGGGTGCACGAATGCCAAAACTTCATTTTTTCAGATGAATCCAGGTTTACAGCATCATGATGGTCGCATCCGTGTTTGGCGATATCTCACTGAACACACATTGGAAGCGCGTATTCGTCATCGCCATACTAGCGTATCACCCGGCGTGATGGTATGGGTTGCCATTGGTTACTCGTCTCGGTCACCTCTTGTTCGCACTGACGGTACTTTGAACAGTCGACGTTATATTTTAGATGTGTTACGACCCGTGGCTCTACCCTTCATTCGATCCCTGGGAAACCCTACATTTCAGCAGAATAATGCACAACCGCATGTTGCAGGTCCTGTACGAAGTTTTCTGGATACAGAAAATGTTTGACTGCTGCCCTGGGCAGAACATTCTCCAGGTCTCTCACCAATTGAAAACGTCTGGTCAATGGTGGCCGAGCAACTGGCTCGTCACAATACGCCAGTCACTACTCTTGATGAACTGCGGTATCGTGCTGAAGCTGCATGGGCAGCTGTACCTGTACACGCCATCCAAGCTCTGCTTGACTCAATGCCCAGGCGTATCAAGGCCGTTATTACGGCCAGAGGTGGTTGTCCTGGGTACTGATTTTTCAAGATCTATGCATCCAAATTGCGTGAAAATGTAATCACTTGTCAGTTCTAGTATAATATATTTGTCCAATGAATACCCGTTTATCATCTGCATTTCTTCTTGGTGTACCAATTTTAATGGCCAGTAGTGTATTGTTCGATTAGCCCAGGGCAACTCTTTGCTTTCTCTTTTTTAAGTAAGAAGTAAACCAGATATGTGCAGAACTACCTATTCCACGATAACTTCACTTCTCAAACTGGACCACTCCACTGACTCCCTACTGCTATCCTAGTGCTCTGATACACACTGACCGCGCCGCACCTTTAGTCGGTGATGAGAATCGCCTCACCCCTGTGGCATCGCATTGTACTCAGACCCGCGTGAGAAATCGCGCTCTTGACGCGCGCAAGTAACGTCGATTTTCCAGCAATAAAGCATCGCCGAGTGAGAAGAAGTGAACTGGGGGTTCTCCCCCTGCACAACTTTACTGCCTCTTAAACGTAAGCATTTTCCGGAGAACGTGACGCAGGCGGTAGGGTCTCATATTTTTCTTCCCTTTCCTCTCCTTTCCTTTTTTTCCCGCTCCCGGCCACCGCTTACAAGCCTAGCAGCAGAGTAGCGTTTCGAGCGTCTGCCCGCGGAGCGCCCTCAGCACACGTTAACAGCGTGCTGGCACGCAGCGTCGGTAAAACACTCCGGCCGCCTCCGAGGAATGACGACAAGCGGCGGGTAAAAAAGTGTCACGGAACGGCGGGATATATCACTCGCGCCCTCCGTCCCAGTGCCACCGAGTTATCAGATGCGCCACGAAGCGGACAGGAAAAAAAGGGAGAAAAAGAAAATACTACCCTAGCAGCAAACTGACTCTGCGGGGGAGGAAACTATATTATACACTTGTGTTACTGGAGGATGAAACTAAAGAGGAGCAACGAATGCGTAAGCAGTACCCATGGTTATCGGCATACATAAACTACAGCACCGAAAAATAAAAAATAAAAAATGCAACACCGTCAGGAACGAGGTCATTGTATTGAGAAGTGATACTTTCTCGTTGTAGAAATGATGTTTTTGTTGTGGTCTTCAGTCCTGAGACTGGTTTGATGCAGCTCTCCATGCTACTCTATCCTGTGCAAGCTTCTTCATCTCCCAGTACCTACTGCAACCTACATCCTTCTGAATCTGCTTAGTGTATTCATCTCTTGGTCTCCCTCTACGATTTTTACCCTCCACACTGCCCTCCAATGCTAAATTTGTGATCCCTTGATGCCTCAGAACATGTCCTACCAACCGATCCCTTCTTCTCGTCAAGTTGTGCCACAAACTCCTCTTCTCCCCAATTCTATTCAATACCTCCTCATTAGTTATGTGATCTGCCCATCTAATCTTCAGCATTCTTCTGTAGCACCACATTTTGAAAGCTTCTATTCTCCTCCTGTCCGAACTATTTATCGTCCATGTTTCACTTCCATACATGGCTACACTCCATACAAATGCTTTCAGAAACGACTTCCTGACACTTAACTCTATACTGGATGTTAACAAATTTCTCTTCTTCAGAAACGATTTCCTTGCCATTGCCAGTCTACATTTTATATCCTCTCTACTTCGACCATCATCAGTTATTTAGTCCCTAAATACCAAAACTCCTTTACTACTTTAAGTGCCTCATTTCCTAATCTAATCCCCTCAGCATCACCCGATTTAATTTGACTACATTCCATTATCCCCGTTTTGCTTTTGTTGATGTTCATCTTATATCCTCCTTTCAAGACACTGTCCATTCCGTTCTACTGCTCTTCCAAGTCCTTTGCTGTCTCTGACAGAATTACAATGTCATCGGCGAACCTCAAAGTTTTTATTTCTTCTTCATGGAGGTTAATTCGTACTCAGAATTTTTCTTTCGTTTCCTTTACTGCTTGCTCAATATACAGATTGAATAACATCGGGGAGAGGCTACAACCCTGTCTCACTCCCTTCCCAACCACTGCTTCCCTTTCATGCCCCTCGACTCTTATAACTGCCATCTGGTTCCTGTACAAATTGTAAATAGCCTTTCGCTCTCTGTATTTTACCCCTGCCACCTTCAGAATTTGAAAGAGAGTATTCCAGTTAACATTGTCAAAAGCTTTCTCTAAGTCTACAAATGCTAGAAACGTAGGTTTGCCTTTTCTTAATCTTTCTTCTTTGTTGAAATATTTGGGTACAAATTCCGACCAAATGAAACACTCAAGTCACAGTAAAGGGTGTCCAAATCTTGTATCCATACACAATGTACCCTCCACACCCCTCTGGCTGCAACGCAGGCGTGTATTATCGCTTGCCACGATGATGTGGGTATAGAATACACTAAAGAGCTAAAGTGACTGGTACACCTGCCTAATATCGTGTAGGACCCCCGCGAGAACGCAGAAGTGCCACAACACGACGTGGCATGGGCTCAAGTAATGTCTGAAGTAGTGCTGGAAGGAACTGACACCATGAATCCTTCAGGGCTGTCAATAAATCCGTGAGACCGTGAGAGTACGAGGGGGTGGAGATCTCTTCTGAACAGCACGTTGCAAGGCATTCCAGATACCCTCAATAACATTCATGTCTAGGGAGTTTGGTGGCCAGCGAAAGTGTTTAAACTCAGAAGACTGTATCTGGAGCCACTCTGTAGCTATTCTGGACGTGTGGCGTGTCGCATTGTCCTGCTGGAGACATGAATGGATGCAGGTGATCAGATAGGGTGCTTACGTACGTGTCACCTGTCAGAGTCTTTTCTAGACGTATCAGGAGTCATAAATCACTCCAACTCCACGCGCCCCACACCATCACCCAGCCACCATCAGCTTGAACTTCCCCTGCTGACATGCAGGGTCCATGGATTCATGAGGGTGTTTACATAATCATACACGTCCATCCGTTTGATAGAATTTGAAACGAGACTCGTCCTACCAGAAAACATATCTCCAGTCATTAACAGTCCAGTGTCGGTGCCGGCCGGTGTGGCCGAGCGGTTCTAGGCGGTACAGTCTGGGAACCGCGCGACCGTTACGGTAGCAGGTTCGAATCCTGCCTCGGGCATGGATGTGTGTGATGTCCTTAGGTTAGTTAGGTTTAAGTAGTTCTAGGGGACTGATGACCTCAGATGTTAAGTCCCATAGTGCTCAGAGCCATTTGAACCAAGCCAGTGTCGGTGCTGACGAGCCCAGGCGCGGCGTACAGCTAAGGTCATGCAGTCATCATGGGTACACGAGTGGTCCCTCGGCTCCAGAAGTCGATATCGATGATGTTTCGTTGATTGGTTCACACGCCAACACTTTTGATAGCGTAGCATGGAAATCTGCAGCAGTTTGCGGAAGGGTTACACTCTGTCGCGTTGAACGATTCTCGTCAGTCGTCGTTGGTCCCGTTCTTGCAGGATTCCTGATATTCAAGGAGACTCCTGACATGGTCGTAATGGAAAGTGCCCACTTCATCACTACTTCGGAGATGCTGTGACTCATCGCTCGCCGGCCGACTATAACACCACGTTCAAAGTCACACCTGTTAACAGATCTCTGTATTTGAATACCCATTCCTATACCAGTTTCTTTGGCGCTTCAGTTTAGATAATACCTTTCGTTGTTCTATGACAGAAGCGGTCTTAGTTTTGTTTTCGCTGTTCTTGGAGGAAGAGTGGTGTCTATGTTGTAATTGTTAATATGTGTCTGAAAGTATGAAATTTGACCTTGTTATAATTGAAAGTAACCTTCCGATCCCTCATCTCAATGGTTTGAACATTAAATTAATTTCCAGCAATATGGCTGCCGTATGGAAAAACAAAACATAAAATTAAGCCGCGCGGGATTAGCCGAGCGGTCTTCGGCGCCGCAGTCATGGACTGTGCGGCTGGTCACGGCGGAGGTTCGAGTCCTCCCTCGGGCATGGGTGTGTGTGTTTGTCCTTAGGATAATTTAAGTAGTGTGTAAGCTTAGGGACTGATAACCTTAGCAGGTAAGTGCCATAAGATTTCACACACACACCTATAAAATTAAAATAAAGAGTGATGGGGAGGGGTAGACGGAAGTGCTTGAATATGAGTGAGGAAAAAGAAAATTGGTGTCAATGGATAAGTGAAGAAGTAAAGAAATATTCATCAGGATGGATAGAGGACAGTGCATGAAGACGATGGACGACGATGAGAAATTTTGGGGACGATGGCTAAGCGAGGAAATGAAGAAAGGATGACAGAGAGGGACCGAGGAGAGTGAGACCGTTAGGTAGTGTGAGTGAGTAGGTGAGCAGCGTGATGAGGAGGGAACAGGTAGGGAGGGAGGTGGACGTGGGCATGTGCAGCGCCGCCCGCACAGCGGCGCATCGCGGTTCGTTGACCGCCGCTCTCTCTCTGCTCAGCTACAGGTCCAGCGCCAGCCCCTGGAGGGACGAGGGGAGGGGAGGGGTGGGGTGGGGGAGGCGCCGCTATTTATTGCGGCCGCTACTTGCGCGCCGGCAACCTGCGGCCGAGCACGTGGTCGCCGGACGCCAAGGTCGCGCGCCGCCTCCGCGTGGGAAGCGCAGGCCGGCCGGCCGCTCACCCCGACTCCCGGCCGCCCGCCGCGGCGCCAGCACGCACCTCCGTCCTCGCACTCTGCTGGGCGGCTCTCTGTGTGACCGAGCGGGCGAGCTGCCGCAGAGGGCGAGGCACCGCACCTGCGCCTCCATCCACGTCTTTACTCCGCGACGTGCCAGGGGACGTCCGCGACTTACGTGAGGGGCTTCTTTTAAGACTTGGGCCCTCCCCCACCCGAAGGGTGAGATTTTGTGAGATGTAGTGGGCCAAGTGTAAAGCAGTCGGCGGGTGCAAAGGAACGGTTCACCAAGATGAACGAAAGGAACGAGGAACGAATTCCATGGAACGATCGGTTCATAGTTCACTTCGGTCGCGGCGGTCTTCTTATAGTTCCCGGGAACGAGGAACGATCGCTTCATAGTTCACTAGTTCACTTCGGTCGAGGCGGTCACTTCGGCCGTTCTCGTTCCAGCCTCGATCGCGTGCTCGTCTCAGTCTCGGTCTCCCTCGGCCGCACTCGTCGTTCTTCGCATGACCACCTGTCTCAGTTCCACTGCCGACTGCTCCTAGTTAGTTCAGTATCCAGTTGTTCGTTTCGTTCACTGCGCTCGCCTATTTTACATGTGTTGCAAAGTGTTCTTGCACTTGGTTCTGACCATTCAGCGTCCACGACCGGTAATCAAAAAGTATTTTATAGTTACGTAAATTACATAAAAATTACGTTGTATGTAATAGGTACGTCTTTTCAGGTAGAAAAAGGGCATATGAGCCCACTTCATTATATCGATGAACGGCAGAAGACATAATTATAACAAGGCAAGTTTTTTTTGTTATTCATATATTTTTTGGTTTCATCGACTTGATTTAGCAACTAACTTTCAATAATTTGCTTAATTTTTAGTGTAAGAAAATTCATATAAAACGATATTCGTGTATCTTTCATATACAAAACATTACAATTAGGAAGGCTCTAATTATTTTTGAGTTTGGTTGTTTCCAATTTGCATTACCTGCTAGTTTTGTTCCTTTGAAAAAAAAAAAAAAAAAAAAAAAAAAGAAAGGCAGTTGGTTGTAGGTCATTTTGGCTCAGTAGGAAAAGCGGTGCCTCTTCATTTGAAAAGACATTGATTGCCATAAAATCGTATTTACTTATTATATCAAAAACATTTGTTCAGAAGTAGCTTTCAAACCAAAACTTTACTACTGCAAACTTAATTATTATTATTATTATTGCTGCATTAACTTTAATAACGCAACATAAAAACCTAATTTTTACTAAGCCTGTGACGCAGGTATGAGAAAACCACATTTTATTTTAGGCTTCCATAAACTCTCTACTTCGCCTACGAACTCAGAGACAACGTGAAGTATATATAGGGTGCAAACGACTATTGTTTACAACGTAGCATAGCTATGTAGTGGAAGTAGAAACGAAGAATTTTATACAAGACACTTGTGGTCTGTTAAGTTGGGAAACAGCCACCAACAGGTTTACAAGACTACATGAGCTATAGCCCATGTGCGTCGCGTGAGAGTTTCATGTTCTCTTCTCCAGCTCTCTACACATCGTCATCGATTGTTTCGCAATTGTTGCTTGCATTAGCTTGTTATTTCTTCACTGCCTAATTATTACATGTTTGTCTGTTTGTTGCATGTGCTCGTAACGGGCAACACATCGTCCATAATTGGCGAGCAGTCTGTACTCGGGGCCGGTTTGCCGTACGCCAGCCTATATTATTTCCCTGCGATCAGCCACACAACGCTACAGTTGGCTAAACGAGAGGTTCTGCAGAATCACAGAAATTACTTCTAAAAGTGTGTAAGAATTCTGTAATGAATATATACTCGAGGGGGGAGGAAAGTGCCCCCTCTTGGTGCCCTCCATCCTTCAGTCACCTACACTACTAGTTTTCAGTTTTTCGTAAGAACCATATACCAAGCACAAATGAACGGTGAACGAGTAAAAATGAACGGTTCCATAAAAAGAACGATCAACATTGAACTACTTCCCAAGGATGAACGAGTTTGCCCATCTCTAGTCGGCACACGGACCGCGTATCCGAACGTTGAGCATTGAGCGTGCCGAGTTTCTGACGTCATAGCGTCGAATAGCACGTTCGGGAGTCTTTCCGAACGTGCAGAGCGATATCTGGCATGTCAGATATTCTGAGCGTGCGTCTGAGCGCTGACCAATGTGATGGCACAACGGCACCTACGTCGCATGCACGCCGCCTCCCTTCAGTACAGAGTTGTGAGGCGCCATATTGGCATTAATTTCAAGCCTATATATACCTTGTGTTACAAAAAGGTACGGCCAAACTTTCAGGAAACTTTCCTCACACACAAATAAAGAACAGATGTTATGTGGACATGAGTCCGGAAACGCTTAATTTCCATGTTAGAGCTCATTTTAGTTTCGTCAGTATGTACTGTACTTCCTCGATTCACCGCCAGTTGGCCCAATTGAAGGAAGGTAATGTTGACTTCAGTGATTGTGTTGACATGCGACTCATTGCTCTACAGTACTAGCATCAAGCACATCAGTACGTAGCATCAACAGGTAAGTGTTCATCACGAACGTGGGTTTGCAGTCAGTGCAATGTTTACAAATGCGGAGTTGGCAGATGCCCATTTGATGTATGGATTAGCACGGGGCAATAGCCGTGGCGCGGTACGTTTGTATCGAGACAGATTTCCAGAACGAAGATGTTCCGACAGGAAGACGTTCGAAGCAATTGATCGGCGTCTTAGGGAGCACGGAACATTCCAGCCTATGACTCGCGACTGGGGAAGACCTAGAACGACGAGGACACCTGCAATGGACGAGGCAATTCTTCGTGCAGTTGACGATAACCCTAATGTCAGCGTCAGAGATGTTGCTGCTGTACAAGGTAACGTAGACCACGTTACTGTATGGAGAGTGCTACGGGAGAACCAGTTGTTTCCGTACCATGTACCGCGTGTGCAGGCACTATCAGCAGCTGATTGGCCTCCACGGGTACACTTCTGCGAATGGTTCATCCAACAATGAGTCAATCTTCATTTCAGTGCAAATGTTCTCTTTACGGATGAGGCTTCATTCCAACGTGATCAAATTGTAAATTTTCACAATCAACATGTGTGGGCTGACGAGAATCCGCACGCAATTGTGCAATCACGTCATCAACACAGATTTTCTGTGAACGTTTGGGCAGGCATTGTTGGTGATGTCTTGATTGGGCCCCATGTTCTTCCACCTACGCTCGATGGAGCACGTTATCCTGATTTCATACGGGATACTCTACCTGTGCTGCTAGAACACGTGCCTTTACAAGTACGACACAACATGTGGTTCACGCACGATGGAGCTCCTGCACATTTCAGTCGAAGTGTTCGTACGCTTCTCAACAACAGATTCCGTGACCGATGGATTGGTAGAGGCGGACCAATTCCATGGCCTCCACGCTCTCCTGACCTCAACCCTCTTGACTTTCATTTATGGGGGCATTTGAAAGCTCTTGCCTACGCAACCCCGGTACCAAATGTAGGGACTCTTCGTGCTCGTATTGTGGACGGCTGTGATACAATACGCCATTCTCCAGGACTGCATCAGCGCATCAGAGATTCCATGCGACGGGGAGTGGATGCATGTATCCTCGCTAACGGAGGACATTCCTGTAACAAAGTGTTTGAAGTCACGCTGGTACGTTCTGTTGCTGTGTGTTTCCATTCCACGTTTAATGTGGTTTGAAGAGAAATAATAAAATGAGCTCTAACATGGAAAGTAAGCGTTTCCGGACAAATGTCCACATAACATATTTTCTTTCTTTGTGTGTGAGGAATGTTTCCTGAAAGTTTGGCCGTACTTTTTTGTAACACCCTGTATATGCAGTTTCTCAGCACCAGCAAATTAAGAATCACTGGAAAACCCGTTGTTAACTGCGTTATTCGTTCCAATAAAATAATGAGAAACATCATATTCATGGCAAAGGAATTTTTGTAACGTGCGTATTATGAGAGTAGGCAGCGACACACTGAAGATCCACCCAAGACGCATTGTTCTTGGTACAATTTGTTAGAATTAAATTTCAATTAGTAAGATGTCTACGATTAAGGTTTACACCAAGGAGTAACATAATGTGAATAGACATACTACATGTGTTGTAGGTTTAGCGTAATGAGTAGCGTCACACTCCCACCACAAGAATTTTATTGACGGCGGTGGTTCGTTTCTTGACACTCCCAAATTTTTTTCGTAAAATTCGCGTTTTTATTAGGTTCTCACACTTTATTATTAGTTTAATATCAGTATATACTATAATATTTGATACTATGTAAATATAAGTTCCTTTTTTTTTTTTTTTTTTTTTTTTTTTAGGGTTGACTTTATTCGATTGGCTTAATCTACAGGACAGCTGTACCTGACCTGGACGAGGAGCATCTTCCACTGAAGTCACACCATTTACGAACTTCCTACTCCATTCGTAGACTTGCTGCTGTGACAAACATGCATCACCGTAATGAACCTTCATTCGTCGATGAATTTCAATAGGTTTCACACCTTCATTTCGCAAAAACCGAATAACAGAACGCTGTTCTTCCCTGGTGCAAGTCGCAAGTGGGGCGGCCATCTTTATACTGTTACTGCCACGGTATGTGTGCATCTGCACCATGCTGCCACCTGCAGGCCATTCTGCACGCTGTTTGTAGCACGCTTACCAACTTACAGGATAACTGCACGAAATTTCGATTTATTACAAATTTAAGGTTTTCATTTGACTCACCCTTGTACAATATGTACAAGATCCAAGAGGGAATAATAAGAGTGGACAGCCAAGAACGAAGCGCTCGGATTAAAAAGGGTGTAAGACAGGAATGTTTTCTTTCTCCCCCCCCCCTCTCCCCATCACCCACACTATTCAATCTGTACATCGAAGAAGCAGTGGTGGAAATAAAAGTAAGTTTCGGTATTGGGGTTAAAATTCAAGGATATCAGTGATAAGATTCGCTTATAACATTGCTTTCCTGAGTGAAAGTGAAGAAAAGTTACATGATCTGCAGAACGGAATGAACTGTCTCATAAGTACAGAATATGGATTGAGAGTAAATCGAAGAAAGACGAAAGTAATGAGAAGTAGCAGAAATGAAAACAGAATCTTAACATCAAGATTGATGGTCACGAAGTAGATATGTAGATGAAATTAAGGAATTCTGCTGCCTAGACAGTAAAATAACTAATGACAGACGGAGCAAGGAGGACATCAAAAGCAGACTAGCACTGGCAAAAATGTTGCTGTATCTTCCATTTGCTGGGATAGCCTGAAGGAAAACTTCGGGTCCAGCAGCCAAAGTTGTTGCTTTCTTGGCAACACCCAGGTGTCACGTGTGGTGTACTATGAGGTTAATCGCATGGACGTCGTATTTTGTAGCAACACACTGTATCTTCAAGCCATATACAGGGTGAGTCACCTAACATTACCGCTGGTTATATTGCGTAAACCACATCAAATACTGACGAGTCGATTCCACAGACCGAACGTGAGGAGAGGGGCTAGTGTAATTGGTTAATACAAACAATAAAAAAATGCACGGAAGTATGTCTTTTAACACATACCTACGTTTTTTTAAATGGAACCCCGTTAGTTTTTTGGCACATCTGAACATATAAACAAATACGTAATCAGTGCCGTTTGTTGCAATGTAAAATATTAATTACATCCGGAGATATTGTAACCTAAAGTTGACGCTTGAGTACCACTCCTCCGCTGTTCGATCGTGTGTATCGGAGAGCACCGAATTACGTAGGGATCTAAAGGGAACGGCGATGGACCTTAGGTACAGAAGAGACTGGAACAGCACATTACGTCCACATGCTAACACCTTTTTATTGGTCTTTTTCACTGACGCACATGTACATTACCATGAGGGGTGAGGTACACGAACAAACGTGGTTTCCGTTTTCAATTACGGAGTGGAATAGAGTGTGTCCCGACATGTCAGGCCAATAGATGTTCGATGTGGTGGCCATCATTTGCTGCACACAATTGCAATCTCTGGCGTAATGAATGTCGTACACGCCGCAGTACATCTGGTGTAATGTCGCCGCAGGCTGTCACAATACGTTGTTTCATATCCTTTGGGGTTGTAGGCACATCACGGTACACATTCTCCTTTAACGTACCCCACAGAAAGAAGTCCAGAGGTGTAAGATCAGGGAACGGGCTGGCCAATTTATGCGCCCTCCACGTCCTATGAAACGCCCGTCGAACATCCTGTCAAGGGTCAGCCTAGTGTTAATTGCGGAATGTGCGGGTGCACCATCATGCTGATACCACATACGTCGACGAGTTTCCAGTGGGACATTTTCGAGCAACGTTGGCAGATCATTCCGTAGAAAAGCGATGTATGTTGCAGCTGTTTGGGCCCCTGCAATGAAGTGAGGACCAATGAGGTGGTCGCCAATGATTCCGCACCATACATTTACAGTCCACGGTCGCTGTCGCTCTACCTGTCCGAGCCAGCGAGGATTGTCCACGGACCAGTAATGCATGTTCCGTAGATTCACTGCCCCGTGGTTTGTGAAACCCGCTTCATCGGTAAACAGGTAGAACTGCAACGCATTCTCTGTTAATGCCCATTGACAGAATTGCACTCGATGATGAAAGTCATCAACATGTAATTGCTGATGTAGCGACACATGAAACGGGTGAAAGCGGTGACGATGCAGTATGCGCATGACACTACTTTGACTCAGTCCACCGGCTCTCGCAATGTCCCGTGTACTCATGTGTGGGTTCATGGCAACAGCAGCTAACACACCAACTGCACCCGCTTCTCCTGTGACGGGCCTGTTACGGAACCGTTTGCGTGCTACGACCATACCTGTTGGATACAGTTGGCGGTAGATGTTTTGCAATGTGCGGCACGTTGGATGCTCTCTGTCCGGGTACCGTTCTGCATACACCCTGCAGGCTTCAGCTGCATTTCGTCGACACTCGCCGTAGATGAGTATCATCTCCGCCTTTTCAGAGTTCGAATACAACACTACACTACACTACACTACACTATCTCAGACGTCTGGTAACACGGTGTACTACAGTTGGTCTGCGTGCGGAGACGAATGCAGAATAACAATAGCAGCAAGAGCTACAAGCGGACACTGCGACAGCTAGGCCAAACCACAACAGTGCACTACAGCCACACTCGTAAACACGGTCGTCACCGTAAACATGTCCCTGCAGATGCTGCTCGCCGACCGTGGCCCGTGTTTGTTACAACACGCAACTGAACGTCGGAGGTTTCAAGCGTCAACTTTAGGTTACAATATCTCCGGATGTAATTAACATTTTACAATGCAACAAACGGCACTGATTACGTATTTGTTTATATGTTCAGATGTGCTAACAAAACTAACGTGGTTCCATTTAAAGAAACGTCGGTTTGTGTTAAAAAAACATACTTCCGTGCATTTTTGTATGGTTTGTATTAAACAATTACACTAGCCCCTCTCCTCACGTTCGGTATGAGGAATCGGTTCGTCAGTATTTGATGTAGTTTACGAAATACATCCAGCGGTAACGTTAGGTGACTCACCCTATATATATATCGGCCTTAATTTGAGCCGTGCGGTTAAAGGCGCTGCAGTCTGGAACCGCAAGACCGCTACGGTCGCAGGTTCGAATCCTGCCTAGGGCATGGATGTTTGTGATGTCCTTAGGTTAGTTAGGTTTAACTAGTTCTAAGTTCTAGGGGACTAGTGACCTCAGAAGTTGAGTCCCATAGTGCTCAGAGCCATTTGAACCATTTGAACCTTAATTTGAGGAAGAAATTTCTGGGAATGTACGTCTGGAGCACAGCATTGTATGGTAGTGAAACATGGACTGTGGGAAAACCGGAACAGAAGAGAATCGAAGCATTTGAGATGTGGTGCTATAGACGAATGTTGAAAATTAGGTGGACTGATAAGGTAAGGAATGAGAAGGTTCTATGCAGAATCGGAGAGGAAAGAAATATGTGGAAAACACTGATAAGGAGAAGGGACAGGACGATAGGACATCTGTTAAGACATCAGGGACTGATTTCCATGGTACTAGAGGGAGCTGTAAAGGGCAAAAACTGTAGAGGAAGACAGAGATTGGAATACAGCCAGCAGATAATTGAGGATGAAGGTTGTAAGTGCTCCTCTCAGATGAAGACGCTGGCGTGAATGTTATACTGCAACCGGGTGAAATATATAAAATTGAATTCGTTTCATTTGTTTTTTATACATTGATGAAACCATGTACTATCTATAAAGTGATTTTTATTCGTGATTCAAAAAGACTTTATTTTAAACATACCAACCGTGAGTACTATTCAGGTGGGCAGACACACAGAGACAGAGAGACGAAAAGGCTCCACGAAAATAGTATTACCTGCTTTGGCAGATACCTAAATCTGACCTTTTATTGGTACATCAATTACATATTGTACCTCTAAGAGTAGTTGCATGTGTAGAACTAAAAATTTCAGTAATATTAATATTAACACAGAACATGTGTGCATATGCATCTTGTAATCTGAGTTTTTCCACATCATATCGCTAAATAATCGGGAAAATTATCTACGGAACATGGCTTAACTAAAACTAAAAAACATTAAATGTCATCGACACTTTACTTATTTTCCAAATGAAGAACATCTTTTGTGCCTTTGTTTCAACCGTACGATTATGTAGCTTTCGTATTTCTTGATTTATATGATCACTAAGAGAACTGCGATCGGTGAACTTCACTTTACCGTCTTTCCACTTCTGTTTCGGACGTCTGCCCCAAGTCGCTTAACATACGCGTTGTAAAAGCTTTGATACAATTTCATATCGATCACAATAACATCAGCTTCATATGCGTTTGTGGAGTACCATGACTGACTACCTGAATGACACGCAGTGATTTCGATTGGTCTGCCAGAGAACACCCCACATGATATCTGACAGTTGCGCAGAACTTGTTTCAGATCAGGAATGCCTGGGGACGCACACGTGCAAAGCAATCAGATCACTTCAGAACGAGCATAAAGACTGGTGGACACTTGTCCATGCTTGAGATTAATTATACAAAGCAAATTGTTATCCGTTATAATAATGTATATCCTCTGAATTAAAAAGTTGACGTTAGATTTTCGTTGTCCTGCATCTCGCTTTAAATGAGTTATGGGGAGATTTTACCAGACCCCTATCCCTACTCCTACCCCCTTCCCCTTTTGAGCTGGCGTAATTAATGGGTGTCCCATAACGGATGACAGTAACCTGCGTATCAGGAATGCAAGGGAGCTGTTTTATTGTGATTTGATATACAGGGTGTATCAAAAAGAATCATCTGATTTAAAAGCATATGTTTGAGATACGAATCATAAATGAAGGTTGTACACCTGGAAGAATCCTGGAGATACTAAAAGGTATCAGATAGATTATATAATGGTAAGACAGAGATTTAGGAACCAGGTTTTAAATTGTAAGACATTTCCAGGGGCAGATGTGGATTCTGACCACAATCTATTGGTTATGAGCTGCAGATTGAAACTGAAGAAACTGCAAAAAGGTGGGAATTTAAGGAGATGGGACCTGGATAAACTGAAAGAACCAGAGGTTGTAGAGAGTATCACGGAGAGCATAAGGGAACAATTGACAGGAATGGGGGAAAGAAATACAGTAGAAGAAGAATGGGTAGCTCTGAGGGATGAAGTAGTGAAGGCAGCAGAGGATCAAGAAGGTAAAATGACGAGGGCTAATAGAAATCCTTGGGTAACAGAAGAAATATTGAATTTAATTGATGAAAGGAGAAAATATAAAAATGCAGTAAATGAAGCAGGCAAAAGGGAATACAAACGTCTCAAAAATGAGATCGACAGAAAGTGCAAAATGGCTAAGCAGGGATGGCTAGAGGACAAATGTAAGAATGTAGAGGCTTGTCTCACTAGGGGTAAGATAGATACTGCCTACAGGAAAATAAAAGAGACCTTTGGAGAGAAGAGAACCACTTGTATGAATATCAAGAGCTCAGATGGCAACCCAGTTCTAAGCAAAGAAGGTAAGGCAGAAAGGTGGAAGGAGTATATAGAGGGTTTATACAAGGGCGATGTACTTGAGGACAGTATTATGGAAATGGAAGAGGATGTAGATGAAGATGAAATGGGAGATAAGATACTGCGTGAAGAGTATGACAGAGCACTGAAAGACCTGAGTCGAAACAAGGCCCCGGGAGTAGACAACATTCCATTAGAACTACTGATGGCCTTGGGAGAGCCAGTCATGACAAAACTCTACCATCTGGTGAGCAAGATGTATGAGACAGGCGAAATACACACAGACTTCAAGAAGAATATAATAATTCCAATACCAAAGAAAGCAGGTGTTGACAGATGTGAAAATTACCGAACTATCAGTTTAATAAGTCAAAGCTGCGAAATACTAACGTGAATTCTTTACAGACGAATGGAAAAACTGGTAGAAGCGGACCTCGGGGAAGATCAGTTTGGATTCAGTAGAAATGTTGGAACACGTGAGGCAATACTAACCTTACGACTCATCTTAGAAGAAAGATTAAGAAAAGGCAAACCTACGTTTCTAGCATTTGTAGACTTAGACAAAGCTTTTGACAACGTTAACTGGAATACTCTCTTTCAAATTCTGAAGGTGGCAGGGGTAAAATACAGGGAGCGAAAGGCTATTTACAATTTGTACAGAAACCAGATGGCAGTTATAAGAGTCGAGGGGCATGAAAGGGAAGCAGTGGTTGGGAAAGGAGTGAGACAGGGTTGTAGCCTCTCCCTGATGTTATTCAATCTGTATATTGAGCAAGCAGTAAAGGAAACAAAAGAAAAATTCGGAGTAGGTATTAAAATTCATGGAGAAGAAGTAAAATTTTGAGGTTCGCCGATGACATTGTAATTCGGTCAGAGACAGCAAAGGACTTGGAAGAGTAGTTGAACGGAATGAACAGTGTCTTGAAAGGAGGATGTAAGATGAACATCAACAAAAGCAAAACGAGGATAATGGAATGTAGTCGAATTAAGTCGGGTGATGTTGAGGGTATTAGATTAGGAAATGAGACACTTAAAGTAGTAAAGGAGTTTTGCTATTTAGGGAGTAAAATAACTGATGATGGTCGAAGTAGAGAGGATATAAAATGTAGACTGGCAATGGCAAGGAAATCGTTTCTGAAGAAGAGAAATTTGTTAACATCGAGTATAGAATTAAGTGTCAGGAAGTCGTTTCTGAAAGTATTTGTATGGAGTGTAGCCATGTACGGAAGTGAAACATGGACGATAACCAGTTTGGACAAGATGAGAATAGAAGCTTTCGAAATGTGGTGCTACGGAAGAATGCTGAAGATAAGGTGGGTAGATCACGTAACTAATGAGGAGGTATTGAATAGGATTGGGGAGAAGAGAATTTTGTGGCACAACTTGACTAGAAGAAGGGATCGGTTGGTAGGACATGTCCTGAGGCATCAAGGGATCACAAATTTAGCATTGGAGGGCAGCGTGGAGGGTAAAAATCGTAGAGGGAGACCAAGAGATGAATACACTAAGCAGATTCAGAAGGATGTAGGTTGCAGTAGGTACTGGGAGATGAAGAAGCTTGCACAGGATAGAGTAGCATGGAGAGCTGCATCAAACCAGTCTCAGGACTGAAGACCACAACAACACAACAACAACAACGTGCGTGAACAACGTAGTGTTTGGAAAGAACAGACTCTCGAGTTTTAAATGGTTCCCGGTAGGTAGCAGCAGCGTGCGCCCACTTCAGTTCTGGTAAAAATGGTGTCGGGACAACAGAAAGCGTTTTGAGTTCTACGTTTTGTGCAGTGCGGATCAGTAATACCTGTTCAGCATGACTTCCGTACTAGGTGTGGTGTGGACCTTCTACAGCACAGAGCATTAGGTGATGGCACAAACAGTTTGGAAAAACAGGTATTCTGTGTAAGGGCAAATCGCCGGGCCGTCCGCGACTGTCTGACGCAGACGTCGAACGCATCCGCCATAGTTTCAAAAGGAGTCCGTGAAATCCGTTCGCCGTGCAGCTCGACAGTTCAACATGACCCCGATGACCGTCTGGTGTGTGTTGCATCGACGTTTACTCATGAAAACGTACAAAAATCAGTTACTGCAAGCTCTTCGTGAAGGCGGCAAACAACAACGTGTGCAGTTCTGTAATTTCGTTCTGGGCAAGATGGAGGATGACGCTTTTCTTCCACGCTTAGTGTTTAGTAACGAGGCAACATCCCATTTAAATGCAAAGGTAAACCGTCATAATGTGAAAATATGGGGTACAGAACAACCACATGAAGCTGGTACAACATGAGAGGGACTCCCTAAAATTTAATGTCTTTTGTGCAGTTTCACGGGAAAAGTTGTATGGTCCATTTTTCTTTTCCGGGAGCACTGTTACAGGATGCACATGTCCCACAGTTGGAGACTGATTCTGACGGCTTCATTTACCAATAGGATGGGGCACCGTCACCCTGGCATGTGGAAGTGCGGGAATTTTTAAATCGAAGGATTACTTGAGAGGCACCCACATGCCTTGCTCATACTGTGGCATCAAGCAGTCAGGCCTGCAAGATGAGTGGTCTGCCAAGCGAGTGGATTCATTCTTATTTATCGAGTAACATGAACTCTAGTACTCACACATAAGTTACAAGTTATCCTCCCATATGATTAATACGCAACGGAAACACGCATCTGACTATCAGTAATTTACAGAACTCTGACTGTACACTACGCACTGTCAATACCACATTTTCTTTCTTTTTTTTATTTAACGGCTTTTGTCAACACGTGGCCACCGCACTGAATATGAATGGCGCACACATTATAAATTCGGGACATTATGACAACAAACAATTCGAAGGAAAAGTCCACCAATCTTTTTCTTTTCACTATCTTATTTATTCCGATAAATTCTCTAACCTAAACACACAAATTCTATAACCTACAACAATAACACATGAGAAATTCCGCCCTGTGGGCATGGCTTTACATTGGTGAATCTCTATATTATGGTCTCGTAATTATTTAACGCTACAGTGCACTTTCTGGATAGGATGGTGGATCTTTTATTATTTCTCACACTTCGACTCTCACAATCATCATCACGAAACTTTCCTCCAGATCGAGCGGTACAGAAGGAACAAGCATAACCCACTAATCTTTTGAAACTACCTCGCTACTCTCCCATGCAAACCACACATACCCAAATTACATGACATACACCACACTACAATATGAAATACTACACAGGCATTAGTCACAACATTATCACTTTCAGCTTTCCCACTTCAATTAATATTTATCCCAGTTTCACACGACACTGCCCCACTTTGTAATTCTACTTTCCTACTATGAACTCTGGAGATGTATGCACGTCTTCCTGTGCAATGCAAGCCAAGTGGCGTTGCTGGATGGACGGCCGACTCACCTTGCTTCTCTCTCAGAGTTTGAATCTAGCGTCACACGGAATCATATCACGCAAAGTAATATTAAGAACGTCTTCATCACACACGGGAGTCCTCAACTGATACCATGGACGAGTACTTCTCTTTATCTTTTGTCTCATACACAGTTTGAGACTCACACAGTACTCACCACGTGGAAGTACTCGTCTCTAATTTCAAGTCCTGCACACGCCATTTCTTAAATATTTCAACTTATGGTACACACGCTATTTCTTAAATATTTCAACTTATTGTACACACGCTAGTAATTCAGCTTAACTTAAGCACACGGAAGTATTTCAACTTATTGCTACACGTGGCTTCATTGTGACCGTTGGTCACTTCCGAAGATTACTACAATCCCATTAATATTACCTGCCTGACATTTAATTCTCCCCACAAAAGTTCCTGAAATAGAGAAATTATTAATTCAAACTACTCTTAAATATTTCACATGCATACCATGTCTCCACTCTTTCGTCATTACGGAGCACAACTAAAACAGGTCTTAACAGCACAAGATCCAGCGGCAGAGTGCTGAAACATGGCCGTTCTCCAGGTCCTCTCGCACCTCTGCTGAAGTGGGGGAGCACCTTGCTACCGTATTGGTCAGCCACATTTCAGGCGCTCAAAGCTCAGGTAAATTTCATCTCTTTGGTCCCACCAAAGGTGGCCAAAGAATCGTCTCAAAGATGATCATATATTGACATTCACTCTCTGCGGTTAGCAGACGACCATACATTCATTCATTTCACAGATCTCACCAAACTGGATGTAGGGATTTACTTTGTGGGAGTGCACATGTGATCAATTAAATAAATAAATTGTCATTCTTTCCCACACTGGTATCCGGCTTCGCTGTATTAATTGAAATTGAGTTATTTTACAAAAAAATGTGTTGTTCTGACAAAAAATAATGAAGTATGTTGTACCTATTTTCAATGTCGGGCGGTACTGTACCCTTTCATACTGAACGATGGGTCGGTCGCACAGGACCAAATGATTTTGCCTTACGTTACTGACCTCCAAGGTCACCGGACCTTACTGTATGTGATTATTTCTTCAGGGGATTTAAAAAAGACTATTTATGTGCCTCCGTTACCAAGAACAGTCAATGAACTGAGACGTCACATAACAGCAGATGTGGAAGCTTTAACTCAGGCCATGCTTTCTGTATTGTGGGAACAATTTGAACACCGCATTGACATATGTCGTGCATCTGAAGGGGGCCATACTGAATACCTATGAAAAGGTGTAGAAAAACTTTTTGGTGTCCCTTTCATAAAAAAAACAAAATTCATTGTATAAGTTTATTAGTTTCAGAAATATGGACGTGCGAAAACGGATGATAATTTTTGATACATCCTGTACTTTTATAGCGCAGGAATAAACTAAATTGTCTGCAAGTGTCTGGAGCATATACTTTCCTCCATGAGGATTCTGTGCATCACTTGTTTTCGTTTTTGCATGTTCCCAGTAAGTGGTAGCATGTTTGAAGGAAGCTGTTCTTTGCAGTCTCAGCGTCTTCGAGAACTAAAGATAAATTTCTGTTTGCATTTAGTAATTTTGAACTAGAATGTATTTAGTAAGTATTGTAATACTGTAATATACCGTACGTTACCGAATAAATCATTGTTTATTTGTCTGTCATACCAATAAAGCGATATACACACTCCAGTGACATTGGTGTCACCATCGCCTACGTCTGGCATCAATGTACAATAATCTCTCAAAGTGTGTTTGGTGGCGGCGGGGACTCGGTAAAGTGAAAGTGCAGTAGTTGTCGTAATGTGGAAACGGAGCTATTTATCTGATACCGGAAAGGACACGATCATTAGTTTTCTTGCCAAGGGTGGAAGTTTTACTGAGACGGCTAAATCTGTAGAGTGTTCACGCGCATGACAAAATGTGGCTATCCAGAAGTGGCACCGAGGCAACTGTGGTTCGCCACGCGCCGTAGCTGACTCGGGTGAAAGACGGATGCCGACATGTGTACGGGCCAACGGGCGTACTGTTGTTGAGAAACCGATGGCCCAAATAATACAAAGGGATACGAACAGGGTCTCCTCGACGACGAGCACTGGCTGCGTATCCGCCTCCACAGCAGGCGCCTGTTTCGTGCACCCGTTCTGGCTGCTGTTCACCAGCAACGAAGGCTGGAACCTACGTGCCGGTACCACCACTGGAGCTCCAATGAGTGAGGACAGGTGGTCTTTTCAGATAAATCGAGTTTTATGCTCCGTCCGACGGAGACTGTTGACGTCTGAAGGGTCCAGGCTGCTGGACACGGGCATTATGTTTTCATGCTGTTCCCGGGATGCCCTAGTCATTCAGGAAGGCACAATGGACCAACACAGGTATGCATCTATCCTTGGGGATCATGTCCACCTCCCTCCCCGCCCCCTCCCCCTCCCCCCCCCCCCCGACATACATTTCGCTTTTCTTCAGCAACATGTAAACTAGCTGGAGGAGAGTGGTACGTTTAGCATTCTCCAATGGCCACCAAACTCCCCGGATTTGACCTAATCGAGAATTTGTGGGAGCACCTCGTTCAGACTGTTCACGTCGTAGATCCTCAACCGTAAAACATGGAACAGGTGGCGAGGGCACTGGAGTCGGCGTGGGCCCGTACCTTCCAGAACCTCACTGACTCTCTTCCTGGACATCCCCACCGCAAAAGATAGTTATACAGGGTTTTGGGGTGTGGTCACGCTAATGAGACGGGACCGTTTATTTTCCTCAATGTTGCAACTGTCGGCTACGATCCATAGTCTCACATTCCAGTTGCAATGGTTCCAGAATTTTTCAGAATTTCAATGCTGAGTTTATGAGTACTGAATACACACTGATAAAAAAAAAATGCATCATCTCGCTTCCGGCAGTACAGGAACCCGTACAGAAAATTGGAACCGACATCAACATAAACATCATTTCCACCCTTTTTATTGCTTGTGAAAACCACACATTGGGTGTTCTACAACCATAAAGCGAGACTTTCAAACGTGGTGGTCGAGATTGCTGTACACATCGGTACCTCTAATGCCCAGTAGCACATCCTCTTGCATTGATGCACGTCTGTATTCGTCATGGCATACTATCCACAAGCTCATCAAGGCACTGTTGGTCCAGATTGTCCCACTCCTCAACGGCGAATCGGCGTAGATCCCTCAGAGTGGTTGGCGGGTCACGTCGTCCATAAACAGCCCTTTTCAATCTCTTCGAGGCATGTTCGATAGGGTTCATGTCTGGAGAACATGCTGGCCACTCTAGTCGAACGATGTCGTTATCCTGAAGAAAGTCATTCAAAAAGATGTGCACGATGGCGGCGTGAATTGTCGTCCATGAAGACGAATACCTCGCCAATATGCTGCCGATACGGTTGCACTATCGATCGAGGATGGCATTCATGTATTGCACAGCCATTACGGCGCCTTCCATGACCACCAGCGGCGTACGTCGGCCCCACATATTGCCACCCCAAAACAGCAGGGAACCTCAACCTTGCTGCATTCGCTGGACAGCGCGTCTGAGGCGTTCAGCCGGACCGGGTTGTCTCAGACGATTGTCTGGTTGAGCCGCGCGGGATTAGCCGAGCGGTCTGAGGCGCTGCAGTCATGGACTGTGCGGCTGGTCCCGGCGGAGGTTCGTGTCCTCCCTCGGGCATGGGTGTGTGTGTGTCTGTCCTTAGCATAATTTAGGTTAAGTAGTGTGTAAGCTTAGGGACTGACGACCTTAGCAGTTAAGTCCCATAACATTTCACACACATCTGAACATCATCTGATTGTCTGGTTGAAGGCATGAAGAGAACGTGATGCCAATCCTGAGCGGTCCATTCGGAATGTTGTTGGACCCATCTGGCATGTTGTGTGGCCATCTGTACCACGGTGCATTGTGTCGTGGTTGCAAAGACGAACTTCGGGAGTGAAGTTGTGCATCATGCAGCGTATAGCGTACAGTTTCAGTCTTAACACGATGTCCTGTGGCTGCACGAAAAGCATTGCTCAAACTGGTGGCATTGCTGTCAGGGTCCCTCCGAACCATAATCCGTAGGTAGCGATCATTCACTGCAGTAGCCCTTGGACGGCCTGAGCGGGGTATTTCATCAACAGTTGCTGTCTCTCTGTGTTTCCTCCATGTCCGAACAACATCGCTTTCGTTCTCTCCTTGACGTCCGGACACTTCCCTTGTTGAGAGCTGTTCCTGGCACGAAGTAACACTGCGGACGCGATCGAACCGCGGTGTTGATACTCTAGCCATGGTTGAACTACAGACAACACGAGCCGTGTACCTCGTTCCTAGTGGAATGACTGCAACTGATTGGCTGTCGGACCCCTTCCTTCTAATAGGCGCTCCTCATGCTTGGTTGTTTACATCTATGGGCGGGTTTAGTTACATCTCTGAACAGTCAAAGGGACTGTGTCTGTGATACAATATCCGCAATCAACGTCTACCTGCAGGAGTTCTGGGAACCAGGGTGATGCAAAACTTTTTTTGATTTGTGTATATTTCAGTTATTTTGCTACATAAGTAGTATTGACTTTGAACACGTTGAAAGGTCTCTGTTGGATTCCTTTCACGTTAATTTCTTAAATCAGTTGTCGTTTACGGCATAAATTCCTCTTCTAAATTTACTGTGGTATTTCTGACTATCTGGGAGGAGACTGAGCAGTGAAACGTGTTACTTTTACACATAAACAAGAACGATCTGTCACGCTACTACACTTTAAAACACAGTTTATATGTAATTCTTGTCACACAGTCTCATACGGAACCTACATCCGCTTTCTTTTATATACTGTATACGATAAGATACTGTCATCCCCCTTCCCTTCTGTGTGAGAGGATGAATGAGCAAATGTGTTTCTAGTTGCATGTTTGAGGGTAGCAGACAAGCCTGTCTGCTAGAGAACAGTAGGACCAACGTCGGAACAGGTAGCTACGCTTTCTAAAAGCAGAGAGGTTTCCATTCTTAGCATGTTTCTATCCGTCCCTTGTCATGTTGGCATAGGAAGCTGTCTCTCTGGTCACTTCCGTTTGTATCTGGGAAGCACGCTCGGTAGGAGCGCAGGTCAGTCTGTCCGCGGCGAGCGTCTGAAGTGGTAAGATCTCCGGCTAAGCGCGTGTCTGCTAAGTCCGCAGGACAATGGATTTCTTAAGTTCAGCCTAACTGAAAATTTAATCGCCTTTATTTCAGGTTTATCTCTAAAATATCTAATGTTATCTTAAATTCCAACGCAGTGTAATTCGCGTGTGAAGTTCAGAATATCTTCCGGAAGTTGCTTTGTCACTGCTTTGTGAGTTAAATGGAACCACGTGTTGATCAGTAACTCTAACTAAGATCATCAGTCTTAAATGCGAATGCTTGTGTGATTATAACGTCCCGTCTTGACAATATTTTTCAATATAGCAACTTTTCTTTATGTTCAACCCACGTGGGGTGTACTTTGTGAGACCAGTACCACGTGCTTATACAATTGTGTGACCCATCAGGTTAATAGTAAGACGATAGTAACCAGATCGAGGTTTTTCTTTTGTAAATTACGTTTCGATGTAATTTATTTTAATTATCAAAATTATTGTGGAGTTACACTCTTTGTGTAAACCAAGTTGACCACGTGAAGCATGTGGTGAAAGCATCAACGTAGCCCTCAGCTATTCTTTTCGGGAACATTTCACAGAGAGTTAGTATGAATTTAGTATACCAGTGTGTGGTAATTACATGACGGACAGGATTGCGCTACGAACGTAATTTCTTTGGGTGAAAATTGAATCGGTTGGTTGTGGTTAATTTCCTCTTGCATATGTTTCAACGTTCTTTGTGTGTTATTTTATGAATGCAGTGTTGTATGTAGTCTCACAATCTTGGCTCCCTATTTGATGTGTTCCCTAAGATTACAAACTCACATTTTCACAGTCCTAAATAAGGCACCAGTTTAGTTATGACTCACGTTTAATATGCTGAAATTTCAATGATCAATGTTAAAATAAATTTCCAAATATAAACTGATTTATTTCTTTTTATTTAAATTCTCTTTTTTATATATATATCGCCGGTTGTCATATGACTATTAAAAGATTATAATGTTAGTCTGGTTGGGAATTCGGTAAGCTAGACTGGATGCCTGGTGAAACAGTTGCTCAGTAATGCAAGGTTAACTTCCCCAGACAGCTCACAGCTTTAACCCGCTTTTATTGTCTATCAGCACCGCTTACACCACAAATTAAAGCAACAACGTTACAACGTCCTAAAATTATCTCGAATTTGTCCTAGAACGATGCAGCCACCACTAATAAAATAGAAGCTCAGGATTGCGAAGGATAAGGGTTTTAAAATTTTAGAATTTCTTTCAAAGAAGAAGGTGCACCTTATCTTCTTAAATACTAGAGGATATCAAAAGGTGAGTTACACATTATGATCGCAGTCCTAGTAACTTTTATTGAATGGCGCGGCCGCTTCAAGACGACGCAGATACATGACAGTATTTTTCGATACAGTTACGAAGTTTCTGTAAACAACGGCCTGAACTTTCCACCAATGTTCAGTTCCACGACGATAAAAATCCACACATTGACCACGGAGCCGTTCGAGAAACACTGTATGATTGTGCTGATCGTTGGAAAATCTCTTTCCCGATCAGATGTTCGTTCACACTGCCGAAAATATGGAAACCGCACTGTATAAAGAATGAGATTTTCACTCTGCAGCGGAGTGTGCGCTGATATGAAACTTCCTGGCAGATTAAAACTGTGTGCCCGACCGAGACTCGAACTCGGGACCTTTGCTTTTCGCGGGCAAGTGCTCTACCAACTGAGCTAACGAAGCACGACTCACGACCGGTACTCACAGCTTTACTTCTGCCAGTACCTCGTCTCCTACCTTCCAAACTTTATAGAAGCTCTCCTGCGAAACTTGCAGAACTAGCACTCCTGAAAGAAAGGATCCTTTCTTTCAGGAGTGCTAGTTCTGCAAGTTTCGCAGGAGAGCTTCTGTAAAGTTTGGAAGGTAGGAGACGAGGTACCGGCAGAAGTAAATCTGTGAGGACGGGGCGTGAGTCGTGCTTGGGTAGCTCAGTTGGTAGAGCACTTGCCCGCGAAAGGCAAAGGTCCCGAGTTCGAGTCTCGGTCGGGCACACAGTTTTAATCTGCCAGGAAGTTTCGCACTGTATAAGTTTTCGATTTCCCGGTCAGCATAATGCACGTAAAATTGTTGGCACCATTTCACTGCGACTGGAGCTGATACTGAATTTGGTGCACGTACCACCAGTCTTAAACGCTGAATCCTTGTGCTCTTTAGAAGTTTCTCTTCCATCGTACTGTACCGACTGCTTCAACTATGGAGTACTTTTCCAGTTGCCGAGTCTTTTCACTTGCATACTATGATGCACCTGTCATCCGTACTTACAGTTGGTAGAGTCCGTAAAGGACGTAGTGCATGGTGGGATTACCGGCCTTAGTAGGGAAAGAAACATAAGAAAACGTGTGAGAGGAAAATTCGGAGTTGACGACTTCTCCTTGTTTTGTGTTTGTTTTGCACATAATTAGAACTACATATATTTCAATATTAGTCCATTGTGTATTTTGCATCATTACAATATATAAAATGTATTTTATAAGCAATAAAAATTAGTTGATCGCGATTTTATGTAACTAAAGCAATTACTTTTGATGCAAGTATAGTTTACATGGACAAACATAAAAAAATCTACGTAATTATTGTTGTTATTGTGTACTCAGCAGAACGTTCGTCATCATGATCAAAGGATAGGGTTTCCTGTTGTTACTGATAAGGTACAAAGTTGGTTATGAATAGCAGAAACATGATTTATATAAGCTCGATGAAGTAATGAAGCAATATCTGATGTGCCTTTTCTTTCTATCTTGAGGAGCGCTATATGGTAAATCTGTTTTTCTTAATTTTTTTATTTTTACTACAACACCCCTCTGTTTCACGTTACAAATCAACCATTTTCGAATAAAGCCTGGATATAACATTGACAGTGTTAGTTCTACTATAAATACTATTTTTTTAAGTAAAAACAGAAGGACAACCACATAGAATAAAAATGTTCCGTAAGTTACGTGGTCCTTTATACATCCTCATTCAGTTTCTAGACAGTTCGCCGCTTCCGGTTTCTAGAGGTAATCCAGTAAGACACTGATTGCAAATGCAAACAAAGGGAACTAAATGGGGTAGCGCCTGATATGTATGCAGCACAGCTAACGTACAAGTAATGCGGTTACTGCCGTAACTGATCAAGGTTACTGGCATAGCTGCCGTAGTCTGTGCTTACTTTTGACAGTCTACGGTAGTTTTACAACTCTATCCGTATCGCAGCAGAACTCTGTCTGCGGGAACAGAAAATCTTACTCTCTCTTCTCTCTTCTGACAGCGCGCAACTCATGTTATAACCCTATCACAACTATTTTAATTAAGTATGCTTTTACCTAGATAACAGAAAACCCTGTCTTTATGTTGCCACATATAACCCTCTTACTAAATTTAGTTTAGTTTACAAATAAAGTACACTATGAGAGGATAGCGGTGTTAATAGGAAAAGCTAATCGATATAGTTACCCTTTTTACAGGATTTGACAGTGTGTTGTGTCTAATGAATAAGTAAATCAGACTACTCAATTCTTTTCCTAAGATCTTACCTAGCAGTTAGAAGGAAACACAATAGGAATAGTATTATGTTAAAGCTAGGACAACTCCAGTTCCAAGTTCATTTAGTGGTTTAAAATATGTACTAACGGTCGCCACCCTATCCAGGCAATGATACAGTTAAGTATTGGAAAAGCATAAGCATGAAATTTGCCTACTTTTTTGCTACTGTTTATGTTGCTTCTTGAAATAAATATTACTCCATCAAAACAATGTTGGTGCAGACACTGGAATTATTTGACTATTATACCCTTATACATTACGTTTTAAAAAGAGAAGAAGCACAGTAGATAACTTGAAGGAAGCTAAAAGAAATTTGGCCAGGGGCACCTTTAGAAAAGCACTTTTGTAAACAAACTTAAATACTAAAATAGTTAGATACTAAAGTACACACTTTTTATACTAAACATTTCTCTTGAAGAAAACCTCTTTATTACTGGAATTTACTTTCAAAAGCTATTACTCTTTGAACTAACTTTGTATTGTCATTTAACAGATTGTAGTAACTTTGCTTCATTCTGACTGAATTTTACATAAGCAAACTTTTACTGTAACACATTTTGCAATAGTTAAGAAACTTTTAAAATAAGAATAATTTGACTTTATTTCTCTGTAATGTACTAACGCATGGACGTGTTATTTCTCTAATTAAAATTTTCATTACGCGTTTCAATGAAACAACTAAGACAAATTTTCTTTAACTATTTCTCAAAATGAAAATATTTATGAACTCTTTAAGGGGAGGTTTACTATCTTTAGGTTCAAAATTCGATTTTTTAATTGCATTTTTGGATCCATAAATGTGTTTAGAATCCACCCCTGAAACGGTTTTTCCGAATACGGGAAGGTATCGTCATTGAGTGACCGTAGGAGAACACAGAATCACAGGTAGAATCTATATTTGGTGTGATGAACAGCAGTTTCGTCTAAGTGTAGAACAATATGAGTTCATGCAGATGAGCAGCGGAAACAACCCTATAATTTTGCAGTACGGTTTTAGTGCTGTCTTGCTGGACACAGTCATGTCGAATAAATATGTAGGTGTAACGGTGCAAAGCGATCTGAAGTGAAACGAGAGCATAAGGCTGGTGGTAAAGAAGGCGAGTTTTGGGCTTCGGTTCACAGGGAGAATTTCAGGAGAGTGTATTTCATCTATAATGGGGACCGCCTATAGAATAGCTAATACCACCCAGTCTTGAGCGTTTGGGATCCCCAGTGAGTCGGATTAGAGGAAGACATCGAAGCAATTCACAGGCGGACTGTTAGATTTGCTACTGCCAGGTGCGACCAGCTCGCGAATGTTACGGTGATCCTTCGTGAACTCAGATGGGAATCCCTAGATGGAAGACGACGTTACTTTCGTGAAACACTATTGCGAAATTTTGTATTCCTCAGGGTCTGCATCGTAGTAGATACCTTGGAGACACATTCTGTATATTATTATACTAGAAAACTGCTATTTTTGAAGCTTTATTCGGGAGTTGTACGTTTAGGCGTTAAGCTTATTTCGGCTGCTTTGTCCTTTTCAAGCGATCTGCAACTATAAAGCGCTATACGGACAATTTTTACGTTATATGTGTGACTGGTTTGTAACAATGAGTCCAGTACTTACTTCCATAACTCAACGTTGACATTGAAGCTGTCAAATATTTCTGCGTACTATATTTGCAGCGCAGACTGAGCTGCTTTTGTTTATACATATTTTTTCTCAACAGTAGATATTGTTGAGTAATTTTCATTGAAATTTTCGGTTTCTGTAAGTCTGACAGCTTTACTTGAGAGAAATCAATGATGTTGTTACATATTTATCTTCTTCATCTACGGAACTATGTGGTTGTCATAGATCCTTCGTATAGATTTGTGTGAGTAGTTTTTTCTTATAATGTCACGTGTTACCGTTTTCTAAAATATCGACGAAATTTTCAATAAAAGTATCTATGTTTTATCTATGTTTTCAATAAAAGTATCTATGTTTTATCTATGTTTTCAATAAAAGTATCTATGTTTTATAGATCTAGAAAAGGCATATGACCGGTTTTCTAGGAGGAAGTTATTGTCTGTGCTACGTGATTAGGGAATAGGAGGCAAACTTTTGCAAGCAATTAAAGGTCTTCACATGGATAGTCCGCCAGCACTTAGAGTTGACGGTAAATTCAGTCCATGGTCCAGAGTAGTTTCAGGGGTAAGACAAGGCTGCAACCTGTCTCCACTGTTGTTCATATTATTTATGGATCATATGTTGAAATCAATAGACTAGCTGGGAGAGATTAAGATAGATGAACACAAGATAAGCAGTCTAGCATATGCGGATGACTTAATTGTGATGGCAGATTCTATTGAAAGTTTGCAAAGTAATATTTCAGAGCTAGATCAGAAATGTAAGGACTATGGTATGAAGATTAGCATCTCCGAAACAAAAGTAATGTCAGTGGGAAAGAGATATAAACGAATTGAGTGCCAAATAGGAGGAACAAAGTTAGAACAGGTGGACGGTTTCAAGTACTTAGGATGCATATTCTCACAGGATGGCAACATAGTGAAAGAACTGGAAGCGAGGTGTAGCAAAGCTAATGCAGTGAGCGATAAGCTACGATCTACTCTCTTCTGCAAGAAGGAATTCAGTACCAAGACTAAGTTATCTGTGCACCGTTCAATCTTTCGACCAACTTTGTTGTATGGGAGCGAAAGCTGGGTGGATTCAGGTTACCTTATCAATAAGGTTGAGGTTACGGATATGAAAGTAGCTAGGATGATTGCAGGTACTAGTAGATGGGAACAATGGCAGGAGGGTGTGCACAATGAGGAAATCAAAGAAAAACTGTGAGTGAACTCTATAGATGTAGCAGTCAGGGCGAACAGGCTTAGATGGTGGGGTCATGTTACACGCATGGGAGAAGCGAGGTTACCCAAGAGACTCATGGGTTCAGCAGTAGAGGGTAGGAGGAGTCGGGGTAGACCAAGGAGAAGGTACCTGGATTCGGTTAAGAATGATTTTGAAGTAATAGGCTTAACATCAGAAGAGGCACCAATGTTAGCACTGAATAGGGGATCATGGAGGAATTTTATAAGGGGGACTATGCTCCAGACTGAACGCTGAAAGGCATAATCAGTCTTAGATGATGATGAGTTTTATGCTTAAGTTCAGTCTTTTACTTTACGATTTTGTCTCTGTACTTTCGTGCGTGTATGTTTATTTCTACTTCTTCTAAAAGTGACATTATTGGGCCTTAGGCTGCATATGTAGCATTTTCAATGCGTGGGCGAACTGGTTTACGTTACGGTTTTCTGTTTTCGAGTGACAAAAAAATGTAGATGAATGAGTGTCGCTGTTTCTAGCGTGTTCTCGATTTCTCATCAGAAAATTTCATTCTGGTTGACCTATACAGATTTTCCCACAGTCGCTATAATTCAGTTTATATATACCTTGTTAGGTTGGTGGTTGTGTTTTACTGCAATGGATTTCTTTTTTTGTGTATTGTTCGGTATGGTAGGGGAAATCTCACTGTATCATTTCTTAATAATGAATTTACTTTGTCTGATATACACTGAAGCGCCAAGAAACTGATATAGGCATGTGTGTTGAAATACAAAGCTACAGAGATATGTAAACAGGCATAATACGAGGCTGCGGTCGGCAACGCCTATATAAGAGACCAAGTGTCTGGCGCATTTTTTAGATCGGTTACTGCTGCTACAATGGCAAGTTATCAAGATTTAAGTGAGTTTGAACGTGGTGTTATAGTCGGCGAACGAGAGATGGGACACAGCATCTCCGACGTAGCGGTGAAGTGGGGATTTTACCGTACAACCATTTCAGGAGTGTGTACCGTAAATATCAGGAATCCGGTAAAACATCAAATCTCCGACATCGCTGCGGCCGGAAAAAGATCCTGCAAGGACGGGACCAACGACGACTGAAGAGAATCGTTCAACGCGACAGAAGTACAAAGCTTCCACAAACTGCTGCAGATTTCAATGCCGGGCCATAAATGAAACGTCACCGATACGGGCTTTCGGAGCCGAAAGCGCACTCGTGTGCTCTTCATGACTGCGCGACACAAAGCTGTACGCCTCGCCTGGGCCCGTCAACACCGACATTGGACTGTTGATGACTGGAAACATGCTGCCTGGTCGGACGAGCCTGGTTTCAAATTTTATCGAGCGGATGGCCGTGTACGGGTAGGGAGATAACTTCGTGAAGACATCGACCCTGCGTGTCAGCAGTGGACTGTTCAAGATGGTGGAGGCTCTGTAACGGTGTGGGGCGTGTGCAACTGAAGTGATATGGGACCCCTGATACGTCTAGACTCTGACAGGTGGCACGTACCTAAGCATCCTGTCTGATCACCTGCATTCATTCGTGTCCATTGTGCATTCCGACGGATATGGGCAATTCCAGCAGGACAATGCAAAACCCCACACGTCCATAATTGCTACAGAGGGGCTCCAGGAACACTCTTCTGAGTTAAAATATTTCCGTTGGCCACTAAACTCCCTAGATATGAACATTATTGACTATATCTGGGATGCCTTTCATCGTGCTGTTAAGAAATGGTCTTCATGGTGTCATTTCCCTCCAGCACTACTTCAGACATTAGTCGAGTCCATGCCATGTCTTGTTGCGACACTTGTGGCTGCTCGCGGGGGACCCTACACCACATTAGGTTGGTGTACCAGTCTCTCGGGCTCTTCGATGTATTTACTATGTCTGTCTGTGATTTATCTGTGATTTTCTGTTTTTTGGTGTTTGTCGTGTTAGTTTTATGTCAATATGAATTTGCCTACGTGTCGGATTTTTACATTTCTCATACATTTTGTTGCTACTACTTGGATTACAATTGTTTCGTTGTGCTACGTAGTCGAGGGTTTGAAGTATACACTAACAGCGCTATATAACAGCAAATCGTTAGAAAATTGCAATGCGGCCGATATAACCTAAATGTGTACCTCCTGAACAGAGCTCGAAAAAATGGTAGCATCCTGTTATAATAATACACAAAATGTCTTTACTACAGTGAAAATTTAGAGAACCATCATTTGAAGCTCTCTGCAAGACGAGTTTACTGTCGTCAACGTAAGTTTTGCGTAAGGACCACGAAGACAAGGTAATAGAAATTAGGACTCCTACGGAGGGGTATTGACTATCGTTTCTCGTTCACTCCAGCTGCGATCAGAACTCTAAAGGAAATGACTGGTAGTGGTACAAGATAGATCACTACACCCCTCCCCTGGGATGCAGAGCATGTGCGTAGAAGTAGACGTAGGTGAAGAAGTCACTGAATATCGGGGATGAGAAACTACTGCGTGGCAAGCATTTCCAGGATGTCGTGGTGGTGATTTTATGGGTAGGAAGTTTCCTCAGCATTTAAAACGGAGACTCCCGCAACAAAGGCCTCCGACAAGTCATTCATCGTTGGGACAAATGTTCAGCACTGATAGGTGAATGGGTAGAGGAGGCTTAACAGACCATCAGCAACTTTCATGGCCGCAGCTGGATGTTTTAGGTGTGTGATTAATACTTTACAATACGCCTCTTGTATAGAAGCATTTAAGAATTGGAGAAAAAGCCGGAAAAGTGTTTGATGTCTACCGAGAGACAAATGACTCAATGAAGGCACCCTTAGTACAATGTCGGCAAAGTTCCGACTGGAAATAAGGCTTGCTGACTTCTCTGACGCTCTCGACAATCCAGCTGTTGACCGATGGTGCTGTAAGCAATCGGTTAAAAATGGAAGGAACGTGATGCTGAATACCGGCGGTGGTGCTGGTGCGGGTTTGTGTATGGGTGGCGATTTGCGACAAAGGCCACTGGGTCGCGAGGCAATACGACAGAGGACAGAAGAACTTCCCTCGCCAATTGCCCACAGACCAGACGTCCTAGAGTGCAGCAGTAGCCGCGGTCTGCTGCTAAGGAGGCGCCTATGCATCCGTCCGTCCAGCCACCCATCCATCCGTCCGGCTCTCCGTGGCGCGAGGCGCCTGCTAGCCCTGGAGGCGTAACATCAGACGCCGCTTTAATTGCAATTTCAGGCTTAAATTCTCTGGAGTAATTAAAATTAATGAGCGCCGTACAGACGCCCGCCGAGTGCTCAGTTTTCACAGCCACACCCCTCCTCCCTCTCTCCCACCCCCTCACCCCTCCCGCAGCGTTTTTATGCCTCTCTCATGCATTCGTACCTTCTGTCACCGCACCGCTTACAAATGCGCTCGGATTTATTTATCTGTTATAGCGAGAGCTTCGGGGTGCCTGTCGTGATTTTATCTTACTCTTTCGCTCTCATTTCTTCCGAAACGCTCACTCTCTCCATCTCTCTCCGTCCCTCTCTGCCTCGCCCATCCGTCTCTAATCCCCTCAACTTCATCTTTCAGCGCTTTCAGATTCTTGCACTTGTTCACTAATTTTTGTTCATTGTGTCTCATTTACTCCTTCTCATCCGTGCCTTTGTCTCCCTCTCTGTCTCTCCTTCTCTCTCTCTTATTCCATTCCAAATCACTTGTCCTCCCCATCGGATCCTTCTTCAGCTTATTGGTACCTTCACATATACTCATTCTCACTTTTTTAAACTCTCGTTGTTCTACATCACTACTTGTCACTCTCTGTTTACTGTTACCTTCCCTCCCTTGCCATCTTTCTGTTCGCTGCTCATTTAGTTTGATTCTCACTTTACTCCTTTACACTCTGTTCCCATCTGCCTTTCCCCAACCCGCCCTGTCTCCGTCCCTTCCCATTCCAACTCCTTCCTCCCTTCCTCTGCCACTCTATCTCCTCTTCACGCATTCAGCTTCCTATCCCTATATAGATTCAACTAGTTAGTACTTAGTCTTAAGTTTACCTATGTTATTTTTCTGGAATATCATCATGTGCCATATGTCAGCCGATTTAGGAAACATACTTTGTCCCAGTAGTTTTCTGACTACGACTTCATCGACAGGTGTGTATAGGATACGTTTCGAAGTCAGATCGAAACTCAGGTACGTTAAGGCTAATATTATGTACAACTAACTAGCGTGGCCGTGCGGTTCTAGGTGCTACAGTCTGGAGCCGAGCGACCGCTACGGTCGCAGGTTCGAACCCTGCCTCGGGCATGGATGTGTGTGATGTCCTTAGGTTAGTTAGGTTTAAGTAGTTCTAAGTTCTAGGGGACTGATGACCACAGCAGTTGAGTCCCATAGTGCTCAGAGCCATTTGAACCATTTTTCTTCACGCAGTATCGTATCTCCTATTCCATCTTCATCTACATCCTCTTCCATTTCCATAATACTGTCCTCAAGTACATCGCCCTTGTATAGACCCTCTATATACTGCTTCCACCTTTCTGCTTTACGTTCTTTGCTTAAAACCGGGTTTCCATCTGAGCTGTTGATATTCATACAGGTATTTCTCTTTCCTCTTTTCCTGTACGCAGTATCTATCTTAGTCCTAGTGAGATAAGCCTCCACATTCTTACATTTCTCCTCTAGTCATGTCATGACCTTAGTGACCTTAAAATAATGCGTTTTTAGTCTTGAGTCATCAGTCTACTGAATGGTTTGATGCGGCCCGCCACGAGTTCCTCTCCTCTACCAACCTCTTCATCTCAGAGTAGCCCTTGCAACCTACGTCCTCAATAATTTACTGGACGTATTCCAATCTCTGTTTGCCTCTAAAGTTTCTGTCCTCTACAGCTCCCACTAGCACCGTGGAAGTCATTCCCGGATGTCTTAACAGATGTCCCATCATCGTGTCCCTTCTCCTTGGCAGTGTTTTCCACATATTCCTTTCCTCTCCTATACTGGGCAGAACCTTTATCCTTACCTTGTCCTAATTTTCAACATTCGTCTGTAGCACCACATCTCAAATGCTTCGATTCTCTTCTGTTCCAATTTTCCCAGTCCATGTTTCACTCCCATACAATGTTGTACTCCAAAGTCCTATTATATCAATAATTTCTTTCTTCACGTTACCAAAGTTCCTATCTTAGACCTTGAATATGTTGTCATTCAAACGTCTCTCATGGTAAGAGACACCGTTTTCTATACGAATTGTCCATACCACTGTTTCCGGGATGAGCCATTTGTCTTCTAAGCACATGTTCCCGAGGTTCTCACGGTTCGAGATCACTCACTTCGCTGGTGAACGTAGGAAGGACTGATGTGATCAAACAACCCAACGTTAGATTCACATCTTAAGCAAACATTAACTGCTAGCTTGAGTTGTCTGGTGTTTTAGGTGTCTGTGATGTGTTGAACTACATCACTATAACATAGAATCGACAATAATAAAGACCGGATTGGTGGCGGTTTTAGTTTGGATCGGTGTATTTCATTAAATTTTAGGGTTGCATGCAGATAACAGGAAGCGTAAAAGCCATGACGGCGGAAAATTATGGCCGACACAGAGGGGGGGACGCAGGGAGAGTGCAATTAAAAGTTGTTAAGAGCCAAGGCGTGCTCCCATTAACTTCATAACGAGTGCTACCTCCTCACGCACGCAACTTAATTGGATAATCAGTTTCTTAAGGAGCATACCCAGCACGTTATAAGTCTCTCCAGTGCGAAAGACAATCTAGCACGTGACACATACAGTGTACAGTTACGGCGTGACCGTACTCATAAACAGATCACTCCCCCCGTAAGATCACGACAACTTCTTAGAACCGGTTATTATGAAAAGGTCATAAGTCTATAAAACATGATTTTGAGATATTTAAAGGAAACTGTTTTATGCTTCAATGGTAGAAGATATAAAGTGCTTGGATTTTTATACTCTGGTGTCTACATCTTTAAATTATCAATTTTTATTTTCATATTCTTAAAAATATTTTTTTATCTTGAACTCATGACCTTTCCCAACGAAATTAAAATAAATATAAGTACAAGTATAGAATTTTGAGAAAATTTCTTAATAAACACAAATTACAAATAGTATTTTGACATAATCATCATTACGGGTAAGTATTGTTGCAACATTTACTATAGGTTTCATACATTTTCATCTTCTTCAGCTGTTTTAGGCCAAGTGAATAAATCAATATAAAAGTTTTTTTTGTATCGTTTATCTTAACTTTGTTTATGGGACATTTCACTCCATGTGCTAAGGTTGTTGGGAGTCTGATATCTGCTATGGGTTTTAAAATTCTGAAAGAGTTTTGAGTCAGTCCATTAATGAATGATCGGGCACTAATACCCCTGATTTGTGGCTGTCAATCAGCGGCCGGAGTGGCCGAGCGGTTCTAGGCGCTACAGTCTGGAGCCGCGCGACTGCTACGGTCGCAGGTTCGAATACTGCCTCGCGCATGGATGTATGTGACGTCCTTGGGTTAGTTAGGTTTAAGTAGTTCTACGTTCTAGTGGCCTGATGAACTCAGAAGTTAAGTCACATAGAGCCATTTGAACATTGTTGGCTGTCATTCAAACATATAGTACTGTGAAACACTGAAGTTGACTTTCATTAAACTGTCTTTTCCCACTGTTTCTAAACTCTGGGAATTGCGTTTAAAAAGATCTGGCCACCAGTCCTTACAGTTCTTAACAATGTTGTTATCCTCAAGGTAGTTGACAATGAATGAATCTTTTTATTGGCAGAATGAAGAATAAGTTCAATACATTCTTTCACAGTGTAAACTCTGTCAGTTTGTCGTAACTTTCTTCTTATACCCCCAAACACCCTAGCACAAGCTAGGAAAGAGTGTCCCAGGGTAGGAAAGTATTGAAATTTTTTTTCTAACATACCAAGCCCTACTAACGCCATAAGGAATTGGACTACTGTATTGTTACCGTTTGTCTAGGGCAACCACCGGAGAAAATGTGCATCTCCTTAATATTTTTAACTAAGTAATGTTCTTAGAAGAAAGCAAGCAAGAAACTACAAATCTCATTAGCTCCCTTTTTGGCTGTTCCTTCATGGAGTACAAAGAAATAAGGTTTGCCAGTTCACGACTCAAACTGTGCGCAATAGGCTGCATTATGCACAGCGTCCATGGCCAGGTCCACCTTTGCAACCACGACGCCTTGCAGCGTGGTACAGATGGGCCCAACAAGATGCCGAAGGGTTCGCTCAGGAATGGCATCACGTCTCTCCACCGATGAGTGTCGCATATGCCTTCAACCAGATTAGCGTCGGAGATGTGTTTGGAGGCAACCCGGACAGGCTGAACGCCTTAGACACACTGTCCAGCGAGTGCAGCAAAGCAAGATGGAGGTTCCCTGCTATTTTGGGGTGGCATGGTGGTCATAGAAGGCGCCGTAACGGCTGTAGGATACGTGAATGCCATCCTCCGACTGATAGTGCAACCATATCGGCAGTATATTGGCGAAGCATTCGTGTTCATGGACGACAATTCGCGCCCCCATCGTGCACACCTTGTGAATGATTTTCTTCGGGATATCGAGATCGCTCGACTAGTGTGCTTACCATGTTCTCCAGACATGAACCCGTTCGAAGATGCCTGGGATAGGCTGAAAAGAGCTGTTTATGGACGACGTGACCCACCAACCACTCTGAGAGATCTACGCCGAATCGCCGTTGAGGACTGAGACAATCTGGACTAACAGCGCCTTGATGAACTTGTGGATAGTATGCAACGAGGAATACAGGCATGCATCAAAGCTAGGAGACGCGCTACAGGGTATTAGAGGTACTGGGTGTGTACAGCAATCTGGACCACCACCTCTTAAGCTCTCGCTGTAAGGTGGTACAACATGCAGTGTGTGGTTTTCATGGGCAATAAAAAGGGCGGAAATGATTGTTACGTCAATCTCTATTCCATTTTTCTGTACAGGTTCCGGAACCCTCGGAACCGAGGTGATGCAAACCTTTTTTTGACATGTGTAGATGAGAAAAAGTATCACCAAAGCTGTATCTTCAGAATGTCTTTATTGTATCACACGACCAGTTCGGCCGCACATTACCGCCATCATCAGAGCCCCAACACTGCCAAAGCAGCATTAGATTTCCTTGGCGCATTTACTGTTGAATCCTTGTTACTAGCACACGTGGACTAGCTATAGTCGGAAGTCTGTACTCAACGCCGTGCACGGTATCGAGTAGAAGCCTCATTTAAAAAAAAAATAAAAATAAAAAAAAAACCGTTCAAATGGCTCTGAGCACTATGAGACTTAACATCGGAGGTCATCAGTCCCCTAGAACTTAGAACTACTTAAACCTAACTAACCTAAGGACATCAGACACATCTATGCCCGAGGATTCGAACCTGCCACCGTAGCAGCAGCCCGGTTCCAGACTGAAGCGCCTAGAACCACTCGAACACAGCAGCCGGCTTACTTGATATTATTGAGATAATTAATTCTGTTATGCATTTATGAAAATATTAAAGTGTCTCCGTCATTATTTTGATTTTCTCATGCAAATTTTGTTGCACTGGGTCACAAAAATCGAGTAGGTTATTTTTCACGTTGGTGCCACTACAGAGAAAGCTGTAACTAAATATACTTCATTCAATTAAAATTAAAAAAACAGTGTGCTACTAATAAGTATACCTACATACTAACCCTAAAGTTTCAATCCCTGAGACCAAAAGAGGTAATGGTGCTTTGTTGTTGCCGTGCGGGATTGGCCGAGCGGTCTAGGGCGCTGCAGTCATAGACTGTGTGGGCTGGCACCGGCGGAGGTTCGAGTCCTCCCTCGGGCATGGGTGTGTGTGTTTGTCCTTAGGATAATTTAGGTTAAGTAGTGTGTAAGCTTAGGGACTGATGACCTTAGCAGTTAAGTCCCATAAGATTTCACACACATTTGAACTTTTTTTTATGTGTTGTTTTTGCTTTAGTGTGCAATAACGTATCTGCACGGTAACGTATCTTCAATAAAAGAAAATAATTATAATCAATCATTTAGCACACCGAAGTGTTGGGTGCAATAAATCTGTGTTAACATTATTACAACTTCAGAGATTGGAAGAAGATCTGTGATAAGAATAATTAACCATTATCAGTTTAAAAGACAATTTCATACAACACTTTACAATTACGGTACACACAGATCATTCATTCACATTTACACACACAGAGATAATATATATATACTAGATGCCCCTTAAAAGCGCAAGCGCTGAACCGTCTAGAAACTGAGTGAAGATATGTAATGGGCAGAGCAACCCACGGAACATTTTTAACCTAGATAGTTATCCTCCTTTCTTTTACTTAAGAAACTGAAATTTGTGGTGTTTAAATCAGATTTTATTCGAAAATCCTTGATTTCTAAGGTGAAACCACAGGATAGGTAGCAAAAATAAGGAAGAAATACACATTCATCATATAGCACTAGAAGACGCAATTTCCTCAACGAAAAAGTAAAACAAAAAACCGCAGAACAAAAATACTTCAGTATCGCTTCAATGATTCGTCAAATTTGTATAAAACATGTTTTCGTTATGCATAATCACTTTCGCTTTTATCAGTAATAAGAGGAAACGCTTGGCTTTGATCGTGATGATGTACGTTCTATTGAGTGCCAAATAACAATAATAATATTACGTAGATTTCCTTTGTCTTGTGCATTTAAACTGTACTTGCATCAAGAATGATGGCTTTGGTTACATAAAAGCGCATAAGTTACATAATCAACTAATTTTTATTGGTTACTTATGTAATTTACATTCTGTAAGCATATAATTAATACAATGGGCTAACTCTGAATCATGTGTGGTTCTTATTTTTTTGCAAAAGACACACACACACACACACACACACACACACACACACAAAGAGAGAGAGAGAGAGAGAGAGAGAGCGAGAGAGAGGGAAATCGTAAGCTTCCAGTTCCTGTCTTACACATTCATTTTTGTTTATTTCTCTACCAATACTGTCAGTAATCCACCCATTCAGTATGTCATTTATGTAGAGTACCAGAACTAACAAAGCACTGTTTTTATAGAACATAGCTCTACTAAACTTCCTGGCAGATTAAAACTGTGTGCCCGACCGATACTTGAACTCGGGACCTTTGCCTTTCGCGGGCAACTGCTCTACCATCTGAGCTACCGAAGCACGGCTCACGCCCGGTACTCATAGACGAGATACTGGCAGAAGTAAAGCTGTGAGTACCGGGCGTGAGTCGTGCTACGGTAGCTCAGATGGTAGAGCACTCGCCCGCGAAAGGCAAAGGTCCCGAGTTCGAGTCTCGGTCGGGCACACAGTTTGAATCTGCCAGGAAGTTTCATATCAGCGCACACTCCGCTGCAGAGTGAAAATCTCATTCTGGATAACTCTACTATAATTATTCCCTATTCGTTTCTGCTCCGCTTATACAGAATGTGTTTATAAACTAGTTACACAAAAGTAACATTGACTTGTGAAAATGTAAATGACTTACAGAAATATGTGATATAGCTCAGAATGCAGTACATCTTCAAGTTTTATGTGCAGATGTTCAGCGAAGCTACCTTTTCGTGACAAGACAGATGTCCCATATGAAATCAGTTTCCAGCCAAATCCTATGAAGATACGCGGAGATACGCGACGACTTCACGATGATAATGAGCTAGCGCGACATTTTGGTATAATATACACTACTGGCCATTACAATTGCTACACCAAGAAGAAATGCAGATGATAAACGGGTATTCCCCCCCACCCCCATGAACCATGGACCTTGCCGTTGGTGGGGAGGCTTGTGTGCCTCAGCGATACAGATAGCCGTACCGTAGGTACAACCACAACGGAGGGATATCTGTTGAGAGGCCAGACAAACGTGTGGTTCCTGAAGAAGGGCAGAAGCCTTTTCAGTAGTTGCAAGGGCAACAGTCTGGATGATTGACTGATCTGGCCTTGTAACAATAACCAAAACGGCCTTGCTGTGCTGGTACTGCGAACGGCTGAAAGCAAGGGCAAACTACAGCCGTAATTTTTCCCGAGGGCATGCAGCTTTACTGTATGATTAAATGATAATGGCGTCCTCTTGGGTAAAATATTCCGGAGGTAAAATACTCCCCCATTCGGATCTCCGGGCGGGGACTACTCAAGAGGACGTTGTTATCAGGAGAAAGAAAACTGACATCCTGCGAATCGGAGCGTGGAATGTCAGATCCCTTAATCGGGCAGGTAGGTTAGAAAATTTAAAAAGGGAAATGGATAGGTTAAAGTTAGATATAGTGGGAATTAGTGAAGTTCGGTGGCAGGAGGAACAAGACTTCTGGTCAGGTGACTACAGGGTTATCAACACAAAGTCAAATAGGGGTAATGCAGGAGTAGGTTTAATAATGAATAGGAAAATAGGAATGCGGGTAAGCTACTACAAACAGCATAGTGAACGCATTATTGTGGCCAAGATAGATACGAAGCCCACACCTACTACAGTAGTACAAGTTTATATGCCAACTAGCTCTGCAGATGACGAAGAAATTGATGAAATGTATGACGAGATAAAAGAAATTATTCAGGTAGTGAAGGGAGACGAAAATTTAATAGTCATGTGTGACTGGAATTCGAGTGTAGGAAAAGGGAGAGTAGGAAACGTAGTAGGTGAATATGGATTGGGGCTAAGAAATGAAAGAGGAAGCCGTCTGGTAGAATTCTGCACAGAGCACAACTTAATCATAGCTAACACTTGGTTTAAGAATCATGATAGAAGGTTGTATACATGGAAGAACCCTGGAGATACTAAAAGGTATCAGATAGATTATATAATGGTAAGAAAGAGATTTAGGAACCAGGTTTTAAATTGTAAGACATTTCCAGGGGCAGATGTGGACTCTGACCACAATCTATTGGTTATGACCTGAAGATTAAAACTGAAGAAACTGCAAAAAGGTGGGAATTTAAGGAGATGGGACCTGGATAAACTGAAAGAACCTGAGGTTGTACAGAGATTCAGGGAGAGCATAAGGGAACAATTGACAGGAATGGGGGAAAGAAATACAGTAGAAGAGGAATGGGTAGCTTTGAGGGATGAAGTAGTGAAGGCAGCAGAGGATCAAATACGTAAAAAGACGAGGGCTAATAGAAACCCTTGGGTAACAGAAGAAATATTGAATTTAATTGATGAAAGGAGAAAATATAAAAATGCAGTAAATGAAGCAGGCGAAAAGGAATACAAACGTCTCAAAAATGAGATCGACAGGAAGTGCAAAATGGCTAAGCAGGGATGGCTAGAGGACAAATGTAAGGATGTAGAGGCTTTTCTCACCAGGGGTAAGATAGATACTGCCTACAGGAAAATTAAAGAGACCTTTGGAGAGAAGAGAACCATTTGTATGAACATCAAGAGCTCAGATGGAAACCCAGTTCTAAGCAAAGAAGGGAAAGCAGAAAGGTGGAAGGAGTATATAGAGGGTCTATACAAGGGCGATGTACTTGAGGATAATATTATGGAAATGGAAGAGGATGTAGATGAAGATGAAATGGGAGATACGATACTGCGTGAAGAGTTTGACGGAGCACTGAAAGACCTGAGTCGAAACAAGGCCCCCGGAGTAGACAACATTCCATTGGAACTACTGACGGCCTTTGGAGAGCCAGTCCTGACAAAACTCTACCATCTGGTGAGCAAGATGTAGGAGACAGGCGAAATACCCTCAGACTTCAAGAAGAATATAATAATTCCAATCCCAAAGAAAGCAGGTGTTGACAGATGTGAAAATTACCGGACAATCAGTTTAATAATTCACAGCTGCAAAATACTAACACCAATTCTTTACAGACGAATGGAAAAACTAGTAGAAGCCGGCTTCGGGGAAGATCAGTTTGGATTCCGTAGAAATATTGGAACACGTGAGGCAATACTGACCTTACGACTTACCTTAGAAGAAAGATTAAGGAAAGGCAAACCTACGTTTCTAGCATTTGTAGACTTAGAGAAAGCTTTTGACAATGTTGACTGGAATACTCTCTTTGAAATTCTAAAGGTGGCAGGGGTAAAATACAGGGAGCGAAAGGCTATTTACAATTTGTACAGAAACCAGATGGCAGTTATAAGAGTCGAGGCACATGAAAGGGAAGCAGCGGTTGGAAAGGGAGTAAGACAGGGTTGTAGCCTCTCCCCGATGTTATTCAATCTGTATATTGAGCAAGCAGTAAAGGAAACAAAAGAAAAATTCGGAGTAGGTATTAAAATCCATGAAATAAAAACTTTGAGGTTCGCTGATGACATTGTAATTATGTCAGAGGCAGCAAAGGACTTGGAAGAGCAGTTGAACGGAATGGATGGTGTCTTGAAGGAAGGATATAAGATGAACATCAACAAAAGCAAAACGAGGATAATGGAATGTAGTCGAATTAAGTCGGGTGATGTTGAGGGTATTAGATTAGGAAATGAGACACTTAAAGTAGTAAAGGAGTTTTGCTATTTGGGGAGCAAAAAACCGATGATGGTCGAAGTAGAAAGGATATAAAATGTAGACTGGCAATGGCAAGGAAAGCGTTTCTGAAGAAGAGAAATTTGTTAACATATAGTATAGATTTAAGTGTCAGGAAGTCGTTTCTGAAAGTATTTGTATGGAGTGTAGCCATGTATGGAAGTGAAACATGGACGGTAAATAGTTTGGACAAGAAGAGAATAGAAGCTTTCGAAATGTGGTGCTACAGAAGAATGCTGAAGATTAGATGGGTAGATCACATAACTAATGAGGAGGTCCTGAATAGGATTGGGGAGAAGAGGAGTTTGTGGCACAACTTAACCAGTGTGCTCCCTGCCGCCGTTGGATAAGCAGCTGCAGCAGCAAGTCGTATACTCCTAGCTCACTCATTTCTTACATAGTTTAATTCTTAATTTTGGTACTTGCATTGTTTGATACATAAATTTCGGGCGTATTATAGTATTTGCGAGTTGTAGCATCGCGTTTTAGTACCTGAATAGTGTAAAATCGTGTAGTCTCCTTCCGCTGCCGAGCAGTGTGTCAGCAGTGCGTTAGTAGCAGCATTACTGCATTTACTAGGCAATCTTGTATTTTAATAACCGTTTAAATTTTGTCGATTTGTTTGCGCTCTCTGTAGATTAGTTCAGACGTTCTTTGCAAAACAGTTTTTGGCATGGATAGGGACTGCAACTGCTGTGTTCGGATGCAGGCTGAGTTGGCATCCCTTCGCTCCCAGCTTCAGGCAGTGTTGGCTTCGGTCACACAGCTTGAGTCTGTTGCCAATGGGCATCACTGTGGGGGTCCGGATGGGGGTTTGTCGGGGACGGCCAGCTCGTCCCACGCATCCCCCGATCGGACTACGACTGTGGTTGCCCGGGATACTGCCCGCATTGAGGCTGATCCCTCACCTGTGGTAGAGTGGGAGGTCGTCTCAAGGTGTGGCAGGGGGCGAAAGACATTCCAGAGGGCTGAACGGAAGGCCTCTCCAGTTTGTCTGACGAACCGGTTTCAGGTTCTGTCTCAGGCTGATACTGATCTTCGGCCTGACATGGCTGCTTGTCCTGTTCCAGAGGTTGCCCCTCAGTCTGCAAGATCCGGGCGGTCGCAGAGGGTGGGCTTACTCGTAGTTGGGAGCTCCAACGTCAGGCGCGTAATGGGGCCCCTTAGGGAAATGGCAGCAAGAGAGGGGAAGAAAACCAATGTGCACTCCGTGTGCATACCGGGGGGAGTCATTCCAGATGTGGAAAGGGTCCTTCCGGATGCCATGAAGGGTACAGGGTGCACCCATCTGCAGGTGGTCGCTCATGTCGGCACCAATGATGTGTGTCGCTATGGATCGGAGGAAATCCTCTCTGGCTTCCGGCGGCTATCTGATTTGGTGAAGACTGCCAGTCTCGCTAGCGGGATGAAAGCAGAGCTCACCATCTGCAGCATCGTCGACAAGACTGACTGCGGACCTTTGGTACAGAGCCGGGTGGAGGGTCTGAATCAGAGTCTGAGACGGTTCTGTGACCATGTGGGCTGCAGATTCCTCGACTTGCGCCATAGGGTGGTGGGGTTTCAGGTTCCGCTGGATAGGTCAGGAGTCCACTACACGCAGCAAGCGGCTACACGGGTAGCAGGGGCTGTGTGGCGTGGACTGGGCGGTTTTTTAGGTTAGATGGCCTCGGGCAAGTACAGAAAGGGCAACAGCCTCAACGGGTGCGGGGCAAAGTCAGGACATGCGGTGACCAAGCAGCAATCGGTATTGTAATTGTAAACTGTCGAAGCTGCGTTGGTAAAGTACCGGAACTTCAAGCGCTGATAGAAAGCACCGAAGCTGAAATCGTTATAGGTACAGAGAGCTGGCTTAAGCCAGAGATAAATTCTGCTGAAATTTTTACAGAGCTACAGACGGTGTTTAGGAAGGATAGATTGCATGCAACCGGTGGTGGAGTGTTTGTCGCTGTTAGTAGTAGTTTATCCTGTAGTGAAGTAGAAGTGGATAGTTCCTGTGAATTATTATGGGTGGAGGTTACACTCAACAACCGAGCTGGGTTAATAATTGGCTCCTTTTACCGACCTCCCGACTCAGCAGCGTTAGTGGCAGAACAACTGAGAGAAAATTTGGAATACATTTCGCATAAATTTCCTCAGCATGTTATAGTCTTAGGTGGAGATTTCAATTTACCAGATATAGACTGGGACACTCAGATGTTTAGGACGGGTGGTAGGGACAGAGCATCGAGTGACATTATACTGAGTGCACTATCCGAAAATTACCTCGAGCAATTAAACAGAGAACCGACTCGTGGAGATAACATCTTGGACCTACTGATAACAAACAGACCCGAACTTTTCGACTCTGTAAGTGCAGAACAGGGAATCAGTGATCATAAGGCCGTTGTAGCATCCCTGAATATGGAAGTAAATAGGAATATAAAAAAGGGAGGAAGGTTTATCTGTTTAGCAAGAGTAATAGAAGGCAGATTTCAGACCACCTAACAGATCAAAACGAAAATTTCTGTTCCGACACTGACAATGTAGAGTGTTTATGGAAAAAGTTCAAGGCAATCGTAAAATGCGTTTTAGACAGGTACGTGCCGAGTAAAACTGTGAGGGACGGGAAAAACCCACCGTGGTACAACAACAAAGTTAGGAAACTACTGCGAAAGCAAAGAGAGCTTCACTCCAAGTTTAAACGCAGCCAAAACCTCTCAGACAAACAGAAGCTAAGCGATGTCAAAGTTAGCGTAAGGAGGGCTATGCGAGAAGCGTTCAGTGAATTCGAAAGTAAAATTCTATGTACAGACTTGACAGAAAATCCTAGGAAGTTCTGGTCTTACGTTAAATCAGTAAGTGGCTCGAAACAGCATATCCAGACACTCCGGGATGATGATGGCATTGAAACAGAGGATGACACGCGTAAAGCTGAAATACTAAACACCTTTTTCCAAAGCTGTTTCACAGAGGAAGACCGCACTGCAGTTCCTTCTCTAAATCCTCGCACAAACGAAAAAATGGCTGACATCGAAATAAGTGTCCAAGGAATAGAAAAGCAACTGGAATCACTCAACAGAGGAAAGTCCACTGGACCTGACGGGATACCAATTCGATTCTACACAGAGTACGCGAAAGAACTTGCCCCCCTTCTAACAGCCGTGTACCGCAAGTCTGTAGAGGAACGGAGGGTTCCAAATGATTGGAAAAGAGCACAGGTAGTCCCAGTCTTCAAGAAGGGTCGTCGAGCAGATGCGCAAAACTATAGACCTATATCTCTGACGTCGACCTGTTGTAGAATTTTAGAACATGTTTTTTGCTCGAGTATCATGTCGTTTTTGGAAACCCAGAATCTACTATGTAGGAATCAACATGGATTCCGGAAACAGCGATCGTGTGAGACCCAACTCGCGTTATTTGTTCATGAGACCCAGAAAATATTAGATACAGGCTCCCAGGTAGATGCTATTTTTCTTGACTTCCGGAAGGCGTTCGATACAGTTCCGCACTGTCGCCTGATAAACAAAGTAAGAGCCTACGGAATATCAGACCAGCTGTGTGGCTGGATTGAAGATTTTTTAGCAAACAGAACACAGCATGTTGTTATCAATGGAGAGACGTCTACAGACGTTAAGGTAACCTCTGGCGTGCCACAGGGGAGTGTTATGGGACCATTGCTTTTCACACTATATACACTCCTGGAAATGGAAAAAAGAACACATTGACACCGGTGTGTCAGACCCACCATACTTGCTCCGGACACTGCGAGAGGGCTGTACAAGCAATGATCACACGCACGGCACAGCGGACACACCAGGAACCGCGGTGTTGGCCGTCGAATGGCGCTAGCTGCGCAGCATTTGTGCACCGCCGCCGTCAGTGTCAGCCAGTTTGCCGTGGCATACGGAGCTCCATCGCAGTCTTTAACACTGGTAGCATGCCGCGACAGCGTGGACGTGAACCGTATGTGCAGTTGACGGACTTTGAGCGAGGGCGTATAGTGGGCATGCGGGAGGCCGGGTGGACTTACCGCCGAATTGCTCAACACGTGGGGCGTGAGGTCTCCACAGTACATCGATGTTGTCGCCAGTGGTCGGCGGAAGGTGCACGTGCCCGTCGACCTGGGACCGGACCGCAGCGACGCACGGATGCACGCCAAGACCGTAGGATCCTACGCAGTGGCGTAGGGGACCGCACCGCCACTTCCCAGCAAATTAGGGACACTGTTGCTCCTGGGGTTACGGCGAGGACCATTCGCAACCGTCTCCATGAAGCTGGGCTACGGTCCCGCACACCGTTAGGCCGTCTTCCGCTCACGCCCCAACATTGTGCAGCCCGCCTCCAGTGGTGTCGCGACAGGCGTGAATGGAGGGACGAATGGAGACGTGTCGTCTTCAGCGATGAGAGTCGCTTCTGCCTTGGTGCCAATGATGGTCGTATGCGTGTTTGGCGCCGTGCAGGTGAGCGCCACAATCAGGACTGCATACGACCGAGGCACACAGGGCCAACACCCGGCATCATGGTGTGGGGAGCGATCTCCTACACTGGCCATACACCACTGGTGATCGTCGAGGGGACACTGAATAGTGCACGGTACATCCAAACCGTCATCGAACCCATCGTTCTACCATTCCTAGACCGGCAAGGGAACTTGCTGTTCCAACAGGACAATGCACGTCCGCATGTATCCCGTGCCACCCAACGTGCTCTAGAAGGTGTAAGTCAACTACCCTGGCCAGCAAGATCTCCGGATCTGTCCCCCATTGAGCATGTTTGGGACTGGATGAAGCGTCGTCTCACGCGGTCTGCACGTCCAGCACGAACGCTGGTCCAACTGAGGCGCCAGGTGGAAATGGCATGGCAAGCCGTTCCACAGGACTACATCCAGCATCTCTACGATCGTCTCCATGGGAGAATAGCAGCCTGCATTGCTGCGAAAGGTGGATATACACTGTACTAGTGCCGACATTGTGCATGCTCTGTTGCCTGTGTCTATGTGCCTGTGGTTCTGTCAGTGTGATTATGTGATGTATCTGACCCCAGGAATGCGTCAATAAAGTTTCCCCTTCCTGGGACAATGAATTCACGGTGTTCTTATTTCAATTTCCAGGGGTGTATAAATGACCTAGCAGATAGTGTCGGAAGTTCCATGCGGCTTTTCGCGGATGATGCTGTAGTATACAGAGAAGTTGCAGCATTAGAAAATTGTAGCGAAATGCAGGAAGATCTGCAGCGGATAGGCACTTGGTGCAGGGAGTGGCAACTGTCCCTTAACATAGACAAATGTAATGTATTGCGAATACATAGAAAGAAGGATCCTTTATTGTATGATTATATGATAGCGGAACAAACACTGGTAGCAGTTACTTCTGTAAAATATCTGGGAGTATGCGTGCGGAACGATTTGAAGTGGAATGATCATATAAAATTAATTGTTGGTAAGGCGGGTACCAGGTTGAGATTCATTGGGAGAGTGCTTAGAAAATGTAGTCCAGCAACAAAGGAGGTGGCTTACAAAACACTCGTTCGACCTATACTTGAGTATTGCTCATCAGTGTGGGATCCGTACCAGATCGGGTTGACGGAGGAGATAGAGAAGATCCAAAGGAGAGCGGCGCGTTTCGTCACAGGGTTATTTGGTAACCGTGATAGCGTTACGGAGATGTTTAATCAACTCAAGTGGCAGACTCTGCAAGAGAGGCGCTCTGCATCGCGGTGTAGCTTGCTCGCCAGGTTTCGAGAGGGTGCGTTTCTGGATGAGGTATCGAGTATATTGCTTCCCCCTACTTATACCTCCCGAGGAGATCACGAATGTAAAATTAGAGAGATTAGAGCGCGCACGGAGGCTTTCAGACAGTCGTTCTTCCCGCGAACCATACGCGACTGGAACAGGAAAGGGAGGTAATGACAGTGGCACGTAAAGTGCCCTCCGCCACACATCGTTGGGTGGCTTGCGGAGTATGAATGTAGATGTAGATGTAGACCAGAAGAAGGGATCGGTTGGTAGGACATGTTCTGAGGCATCAAGGGATCACCAATTTAGTATTGGAGGGCATCGTGGAGGGTAAAAATCGTAGGGGGAGACCAAGAGATGAATACACTAAGCAGATTCAGAAGGATGAAGGTTGCAGTAGCTAGTGGGAGATGAAGAAGCTTGCACAGGATAGAGTAGCATGGAGAGCTGCATCAAACCTGTCTAAGGACTGAAGACCACAACAACAACAACAAACGGGTATTCATTGGACAAATATATTATACTACAATTGACATGTGATTACATTTTCACACAATTTGGGTGCATAGATCCTGAGAAATCAGTACCCAGAACAACCACCTCTGGCCGTAATAACGGCCTTGATACGCCTGGGCAGTGAGTCAAACAGAGCTTGTATGGCGTGTACAGGTACAGCTGCCCATGCAGCTTCAGCACGATACCACAGTTCATCGAGAGTAGTGACTGGCGTATTGTGACGAGCCTGTTGCTCGGCCACCATTGACCAGACGTTTTCAATTGGTGAGAGATGTCGAGAATGTGCCGCCCAGGGCAGCAGTCGAACATGTTCTGTATCCAGAAAGGCCCGTATAGGACCTGCAACATGCGGTCGTGCATTATCCTGCTGAATTGTAGGGTTTCATAGGGATCGAATGAAGGATAGGGCCACGGGTCGTAACACATCTGAAATGTTCAAAGCGCCGTCAATGCGAACAAGAGGTGACCGAGACGTGTAACCAATGGCACGCTGTACCATCACGCCGGGTGATACGCCAGTATGGCGCTGACGAATACACGCTTCCAATATGCGTTCACCGCAATGTCGCCAAACACGGATCCGACCATCATTATGCTGTAAACAGAACCTGGATTCATCCGAAAAAATGACGTTTTGCCATTCGTGCACCCCGGTTCGTTGTTGAGTACACCATCGCAGTCGCTTCTGTTTGTGATTCAGCTTCAAGGGTAACCGCAGCCATGGTCTCCGAGCTGATAGTCCATGCTGCTGCAAACGTCGTCGAACTGTTGATGCAGATGGTTGTTCTCTTGCAAACGTCCCCATCTGTTGACTCAGGGATAGAGACGTGGCTGCACGATCCGTTACAGCCATGCGGATAAGATGCCTGTCATCTCGACTGCTAGTGATACGAGGCCGTTGGGATCCAGCACGGCGTTCCGTATTACCCTCCTGAACCCACCGATTCCATATTCTGCTAACAGTCATTGGATCTCGACCAACGCGAGCAGCAATGTCGCGATACGATAAACTGCAATCGCGATAGGCTACAATCCGACAAAGTGATGGTACGCATTTCTCCTCCTTACACGAGGCATCACAAGAAAGTTTCACCAGGCAACGCCGGTCGACTGCTGTTTGTGTATGAGGAATCTGTTGGAAACTTTTGTGAGAATGCTCTGAAAAGCTAATCATTTGCATATCACAGCATCTTCTTCCTGTCTGTTAAATTCAGCGTCTGTAGGACGTCGTCTTCGAGGTGTAGCAATTTAAATGGCCAGTAGTGTATTAGGTTGGTGTGTAAGTTCGTACCCGTTCTGTTTGGTATTTGGTACTCCGGTTCTTATGGGTTTATTTATCGATTTTCATTTTTTAATTGTAGTTCACTGCTGCTACTTGGGTTTACATACTGTCACAGGAGGTAATTAGTGGAGCTTTGGGCACTAGAATGTGGAGTACGAAGTGGAGAAATCGGAACATTTCCGACACACTCTACTGTTTGAGTTCAGAAGAGGGCTGACAGCAGCAGAGGCAGCCAGAAACATTTTCGCCGTAATCTGGATAACGCCGTTGCATAGCAGGCAGCAAGGAAACAATTTTCTGGTTTAAGTGAGGATTGTTTTGACATTAGTGACTCTCCGAGTTCTGGAAGACTTCCGGGCTTTGATGAAGATCTTTTAGACGCGTTAATCCACAGTGATTGACGTCACAGCACCCGAGAACTGGCAAATGTGATGAACTGTCATCATTCCACCATCAAGGGACATTTGCATGGAAGAGGAAAAGGTCATGCATCGTGTGTACGGGTACCGCATCATCTAGGCCAAAATCACAAACATCATATTAAAATGTTATTTCGTATAACTAATTTATGAACACCCTGTATTTTAGCTCATCAGTTTATCATCCACGTGATGTTATGAAACTCACTCTCGCGCACGAAAACAGTATTTATGAGGTGCTAATAACAACATAATCGATTTGATTATGTTCGTATAATACTGCAAAACACCCCGTGTCACTCTAAAATAAATCTGATTGATCACAGATATTCTGTGATTTTCTGTTGACTACTTTACACAACCAAAGCTATAAAAAAATAATGAAACTGTTTTCCGTCGTTCGCAGTGAAACGCGTGCTGGAACGTACCAGATAAACATTTCGCTGTGTATTTCTTTCAGCTCAGCTCTCATTAATAGATGGAATAACTACATCAAATGAAATAAACCCACCGCGGCGGTGACGTGATAGAGTTATTCAATAACGATACGAAGAGTTTTATAATTAATTGATAATACGTGTAGCTAACTCGCAGAAAAGCGAATAACGATTGATTCACTATCATTTGAGAGTCAAATAAAATGTTGTTGTTGTTGTTGTTGTGGTCTTCAGTCCTGAGACTGGTTTGATGCAGCTCTCCATGCTTCCCTATCCTGTGCAAGCTTCTTCATCTCCCAGTACCTACTGCAACCTACATCCTTCTGAATCTGCTTAGTGTATTCATCTCTTGCTCTCCCTCTACGATTTTTACCCTCCACGCTGCCCTCCAATGCTAAATTTGTGATCCCTTGATGCCTCAGGACATGTCCTACCAACCGATCCCTTCTTCTAGTCAAGTTGTGCCACAAACTCCTCTTCTCCCCAATCCTATTCAGTACCTCCTCATTAGTTACGTGATCTACCCACCTTATCTACAGCACCACATTTCGAAAGCTTCTATTCTCTTCTTGTCCAAACTATTTATCGTCCATGTTTCACTTCCATACATGGCTACACTCCATGCAAATACTTTCAGAAACGACTTCCTGACACTTAAATCAATACTCGATGTTAACAAATTTCTCTTCTTCAGAAACGATTTCCTTGCCATTGCCAGTCTACATTTTATATCCTCTCTACTTCGACCATGATCAGTTATTTTACTCCCTAAATAGCAAAACTCCTTTACTACTTTAAGTGTCTCATTTCCTAATCTAATTCTCTCAGCATCACCAGATTTAATTTGACTACATTCCATTATCCTCGTTTTGCTTTTGTTGATGTTCATCTTATATCCTCCTTTCAAGACACTGTCCATTCCGTTCAACTGCTCTTCCAAGTCCATTGCTGTCTCTGATAGAATTACAATGTAATCGCAAACCTCAAAGTTTTTACTTCTTCTCCATGAATTTTAATACCTACTCCGAATTTTTCTTTTGTTTCCTTTACTGCTTGCTCAATATACAGATTGAATAACATCGGGGAGAGGCTACAACCCTGTCTCACTCCTTTCCCAACTACTGCTTCCCTTTCATGCCCCTCGACTTTTATAACTGCCATCTGGTTTCTGTACAAATTGTAAATAGCCTTTCGCTCCCTTTATTTTACCCCTGCCACCTTTAGAATTTGAAAGAGAGAATTCCAGTTAACATTGTCAAAAGCTTTCTTTAATTCTACAAATGCTAGAAACGTAGGTTTGCCTTTTCTTAATCTAGCTTCTAAGATAAGTCGTAAGGTTAGTATTGCCTCACGTGTTCCAACATTTCTACGGAATCCAAACTGATCTTCCCCGAGGTCCGCTTCTACCAGTTTTTCCATTCGTCTGTAAAGAATTCGCGTTAGTATTTTGCAACTGTGACTTATTAAACTGATACTTCGGTAATTTTCACATCTGTCAACACCTGCTTTCTTTGGGATTGGAAATATTATATTCTTCTTGAAGTCTGAGGGTATTTCGCCTGTCTCATACATCTTGCTCAGCAGATGGTAGAGTTTTGTCATGACTGGCTCTCCAAAGGCCATCAGTAGTTCTAATGGAATTTTGTCTACTCCCGGGGCCTCGTTTCGACTCAGGTCTTTCAGTGCTCTGTCAAACTCTTCACGCAGTATCTTATCTCCCATTTCGTCTTCAACTACATCCTCTTCCATTTCCATAATATTGTCCTCAAGTACATCGCCCTTGTATAAACCCTCTATATACTCCTTCCACCTTTCTGCCTTCCCTTCTTTGCTTAGAACTGGGTTGCCATCTGAGCTCTTGATATTCATACAAGTGGTTCTCTTCTCTCCAAAGGTCTCTTTAATTTTCCTGTAGGCAGTATCTATCTTGCCCCTAGTGAGGCAAGCCTCTACATCCTTACATTTGTCCTCTAGCCATCCCTGCTTAGCCATTTTGCACTTCCTGTCGATCTCATTTTTGAGACGTTTGTATTCCTTTTCGCCTGCTTCATTTACTGCATTTTTATATTTTCTCCTTTCATCAATTAAATTCAATATTTCTTCTGTTACCCAAGGATTTCTATTAGCCCTCGTCTTTTTACCTACTTGATCGTCTGCTGCCTTCACTACTTCATTCCTCAGAGCTACCCATTCTTCTTCTACTGTATTTCTTTCCCCCATTCCTGTCAATTGTTCCCTTATGCTCTCCCTGAAACTCTCTACAACTTCTGGTTCTTTCAGTTTATCCAGGTCCTATCTCCTTAAATTCTCACCTTTTTGCAGTTTCTTCAGTTTCAATCTGCAGTTCATAACCAATAGATTGTGGTCAGAATCCACATCTGACCCTGGAAATGTCTTACAATTTAAAACCTGGTTCCTAAATCTCTGTCTTACCATTATATAATCTATCTGATACCTTTTAGTATCTCCAGGATTCTTCCAGGTATACAACCTTCTTTTATGATTCTTGAACCAAGTGTTAGCTATGATTAAGTTATGCTCTGTGCAAAATTCTACAAGGCGGCTTCCTCTTTCATTTCTTCCCCCCAATCCATATTCACCTACTATGTTTCCTTCTCTCCCTTTTCCTACTGACGAATTCCAGTCACCCATGACTATTAAATTTTCGTCTCTCTTCACTACCTGAATAATTTCTTTTATCTCGTCATACATTTCATCAATTTTCTTCATCATCTGCAGAGCTAGTTGGCATATAAACTTGTACTACTGTACTAGGCATGGGCTTCGTATCTATCTTGGCCACAATAATGCGTTCACTATGCTGTTTGTAGTAGCTAACCCGCACTCCTATTTTTTTATTCATTATTAAACCTACTCCTGCATTACCCCTATTTGATTTTGTATTTATAACCCTGTAATCACCTGACCAAAAGTCTTGTTCCTCCTGCCACCGAACTTCACTAATTCCCACTATATCTAACTTTAACCTATCCATTTCCATTTTTAGATTTTCTAATCTACCTGCCCGATTAAGGGATCTGACATTCCACGCTCCGATCCGTAGAACGCTAGTTTTCTTTCTCCTGATAACGACGTCCTCTTGAGTAGTCCCCGCCCGGAGATCCGAATGGGGGACTATTTTACCTCCGGAATATTTTATCCAAGAGGACGCCATCATCATTTAATCATACAGTAAAGCTGCATGTCCTGGGGAAAAATTACGGCTGTAGTTTCCCCTTGCTTTCAGCCGTTCGCAGTACCAGCACAGCAAGGCCGTTTTGGTTAATGTTACAACGCCAGATCAGTCAATCATCCAGACTGTTGCTCCTGCAACTACTGAAAAGGCTGCTACCCTTCTTCAGGAACCACATGTTTGTCTGGCCTCTCAACAGATACCCCTCCGTTGTGGTTGCACCTACGGTACGGCCATCTGTATCGCTGAGGCACGCAAGCCTCCCCACGAACGGCAAGGTCCATGGTTCATGGGGGGGGGGGGGTCAAATAAAATAACAGATCCAAATGCAAAGTAATTCTTTTTGTAGGATAAATTTTTGCGAGGTAGATGTGTAGATGCAAAATAAAGCACGAAGTCAATGCATTATGACATGAAACTGAATAACAAAGCACTTTCGGAAAGAGATGTCACACAGATTTTGAAACAATTCTTTAACGGAAACTAATTCTCTACTATAATACTATGATATAAATGAATATATTTTGTACGTCGTTCAGTTCTAATTGGAGATCGTATCCAACGGATGAAACAGTTATAATCCCCGATATTTAAATAATCAGTCTCCAATATGTATCACAATGTTTATCATATCATATCTCCTGAAGAAAATGAGTCGTAGAATCACTCAATTTTGCAGGTATATTCAGTGGTGCATGTGGATACTGTCTGCGAACTGTGTTGCGAATAGAGTTTGCAGTAATGTAGTAATAAATTAACACGTCGTCATGTGTGATGCTGTACACTTTTGGCATGAAGATCGACATTTTTTCCCTTTCGTCATTTTTTGGGAGCTGTCAATTGGAAAAAGGTTCGTAAATGTTTGAAATTGCACTGGCAAAAAAAAAAACCTAGTTAATTTATAGCAATGAAATTTGTGGAATGCATTTGTCTAGGTAACATATTTAAGTCATTAACACTGAGAGATCAGATGTTAATGGAAAGCGCGACATACGCCATTGCAAATGTGAAATGGTATATTAACAACCGGTGTAGCCGCCAGAATGTTGAATGCAAGGATGCAAACGTGCATGCATTCTGTTGTAGAGGATGCACGAATGGTTCCTCTTGGTCGGTCAATGCAGGGATGGCCAGAGTGGCCGAGCAGTTCGAGGCGCTTCAGTCTGGAACAGCGCGACCACTGCGGTCGCAGGTTCGAATCCTGCTTCTGGCATGGATGTGTGTGATGTCCTCAGGTTAGTTAGGTTTAAGTAGTTCTAAGTTCTAGGCGACTGATGACCTCAGATGTTAAGTCCCATAGTGCTCGGAGCCATTTGAATGCAGGGATGCTTAATGATGTTTGTGGATGACGCTGTTGTCGTCCGATGATATGCCATATGCGTGCGATGGAGGCAGATCTGGTGATCGACCAGGTCGAGGAAACATGACATCAAGCATGTTGGATTAAAACAGCGGTATGTGGTCGAGTGTTATCCTGTTGGAAAAGACCTCCTGGAATACTGCTCACATATGTCAGTGCAGCAGGTCGAATACCAAGATTCACGTACAGTTTTGCAGCCGCGGTGTATGGGATAACTACGAGAGTGTTTGTAATGTTACAACGTGCCGTCTAGTGAATGCCAGGCATAGTCAAAGCGCAACGGTAGAGAAAGTGGACGCTTATGTCATCTCTGGGCCAAAATCGAAGGCAAAGCGGAAGTGCTTCCGCCTGGTGGCAGCTAAATTAAAGAACGCTATGAGGGAGACAGTGTCTGGCTTGTGCTGCACTGTGACAGCGAAATAACAAAAGAATTAAACTAAATAATATGGTTACGTATAGTAAAAACATAAATGTAATATTACTTTAATATATGAAAATGACTGTAATTGAGTATTGTAATGCTATGGTTTGTTTAACTGTAAATAGAGAACTTGGCGTAATATAAAATAATGTTTAGGTTTTGGGGGGATCCCCGAGAATGAGAACAAAAAAGTGGTTCAAATGGCTCTGAGCACTATGGGACTTAACATCTATGGTCATCAGTCCCCTAGAACTTAGAACTACTTAAACCTAACTAACCTAAGGACAGCACACAACACCCAGCCATCACGAGGCAGAGAAAATCCCTGACCCCGCCGGGAATCGAACCCGGGAACCCGGGCGTGGGAAGCGAGAACGCTACCGCACGACCACGAGATGCGGGCGAATGAGAACCGTGTGCAGGTTGGCGCGTGATATTGGCGGTAGAAGTAAGTTGGCGTAGCTCTGAGGAAGAACAAGTGCTAAATGGCGTAAAAGTGACTGCCGGTGTGTGCTATGGCAACGTTGCTAACAGACCATTTAGAAGTGAGCTGAAAACGGATATGGACTTCGTTTATTGTATGGCTACAAGCTAAATTGCCACTAAGGCTTGTAAGACGCGGTATTTCGACGGAGATGGGCGGTGAGCGGCAAAATAGTACGGTTTCCCGCTCTGTGGTACATGGCACTGCAATGCTGTGATAATTGCGACGAGTTGCTTGTGCCAACGAGCCGCATGCAACGGCGTATTGTGATCTCAATAACTGATGAGGTCCATTGGTGAGCTCACTTCGGTAGCAACGAACTAGCAGTTATCTTACAAGAGTATTATTATGAACAGTAGTTGTTACACCGAGGCCATTACCAGTACATTTATATTTTGTGAATCAGTTTGGGTAAAAGTCAAACCAAGTTCTCTACAGTGTGTAAAGTTTGGAGGCAATAATAATTTTGTGGTTTAAATTGCATTCCCCGAGTGTAATCAAATATTTAAAGGAAATAGCTCATTATTACCCAATATCCAGTGATTTCTATGTGCTGCAACATCAGTGAAAAGTTATGGTGCGTGAGTATCGGTGTAGCTATACTACAAGAGAAAATAGTGGGAATTAACGCCGAAATTGCCAGCAGACGCCGCTTCGTGCAACAGATGGGAGATGCCAGGTACTGTGCCACCTTAATTACTATCCAGCTCGATGTGGTGGCTCTTCAGTACATTGCCATAGTCAAAAATTGCTCGGTCCCGTCCGAGCAAGGTGATTCTCAATTAGTGTTTTTAGTAACTATGTTGACAAGCAGATCTATATTGTTCTTTAGTTAAGCGTTCAAGGAAATTGCTGCCACCACAGTACACATTGTGCCTTCAGCACAATGCAAGCTCAACAATATTAAATTCAGTAATTACAATTTGTGTATTCAAAATATCCACGGGTGTACTGCCGGTCTACAGTGTCCAACGGGCACAATATTTCGGCGATCATACATGACGCCATCATCAGGTGAACTGACGGACTGAGCTCCTGTGAACGTGCCGGCACGGAGATCCGTACGCTATGGCTGCTCAGGGAGAACTGGGTTCGGTCGCGGCGGCGGCCGATTTAAATACCCTCCGCCCGCGGCGCGCTCCCTCCGCCGTCCGCGCCCCGCGCCACGGTGACGCGGTGGAACAGATTGCGACGGCGTCTGAGATGACGTCGGTGTGATGGCTCTGTCCGCCGTGGTCGTCTCAGCTATACGTTTGCTCGATTTACTCTCGATTAACCCAATCGCTGGTTCCCAAGCCTTGCTAAGATTATAGCCACAGTCACGGTTTATGAGGTCGTCATTGGTGCGAATTTCGATGGCCCCTCTAACAACGCTGTCCCAGTATCTCGACGTCTGTACCAGAATCCTCGTGCGTTCATACTCCATAGCGTGATTTTCCGACAAACAATGTTCAGCGACCGCCGACTTGCTCGGATAGATCAGTCGAGTGTGCTTCTGGTGTTCACGGCATCGATCCTCGACGGTACGGATATTTTGATTATCAAGAATCACACAATTTGTGTAGTTTACATTAATCTAAAACAAGTTCAAGTATTTATCACGTGTGTGTATGCATTGTGAAACTATTTCAGGCTGTGGTATCGTTTTAAATGAATAATGTCCTCCTGCTAGGCAATATCAAACATACAGAATTGAGTGCTCCCTGTTCAGTCACTTCAAAGAGATTATCAGTGCTACTAATAATCAAATATAGACGTAAAAATAAGTTTCTACACCTGCATCTACATACATACTCTGCGAGCCACCTGACGGTGTGTGGCGGAGTTTACCCTGAGTACCTCTATCGGTCCTCCCTTCTATTCCAGTCTCGCATTGCTCGTGGAAAGAAGGATTGTCGGTATGCCTCTGTGTGGGCTCTAATCTCTCTGATTTTATCCTCATGGTCTCTTCGCGAGATATACGTAGGAGGGAGCAATATACTTCTCGACTCCTCGGTGAAGGTATGTTCTCGAAACTTCAACAAAGGCCCGTACCGAGCTACTGAGCGTCTCTCCTGCAGAGTCTTCCACTGGAGTTTATCTATCATCTCCGTAACGCTTTCGCGATTACTAAATGATCCTGTAACGGAGCGCGTTGCTCTCCGTTGGATCTTCTCTATCTCCTCTATCAACCCTATCTGGTACGGATCCCACACTGCTGAGCAGTATTCAAGGAGTGGGCGACCAAGCGTACTGTAACCTACTTCCTTTGTTTTCGGATTGCATTTCCTTAGGATTCTTCCAATGAATCTCAGTCAGGCATCTGCTTTACCGACGATCAACTTTATATGATCATTCCATTTTAAATCACTCCTAATGCGTACTCCCAGATAATTTATGGAATTAACTGCTTCCAGTTGCTGACCTGCTATTTTGTAGCTAAATGATAAGGCATCTTTCTTTCTATGTATTCGCAGCACATTACACTTGTCTACATTGAGATTCAATTGTCATTCCCTGCACCATTCGTCAATTCGCTGCAGATCCTCCTGCATTTCAGTACAATTTTCCATTGTTACAACCTCTCGATATACCACATCATCATCCGCAAAAAGCCCCAGTGAACTTCCGATGTCATCCACAAGGTCATTTATGTATATTGTGAATAGCAACGGTCCTACGACACTCCCCTGCGGCACACCTGAAATCACTCTTACTTCGGAAGACTTCTCTCCATTGAGAATGAGATGCTGCGTTCTGCTATCTAGGAACTCTTGAATCCAATGACACAATTGGTCGGATAGTCCATATGTTCTTACTTTGCTCCTTTAACGACTGTGGGCAACTGTATCGAACGTCTTGCGGAAGTCAAGAAACAGGGCATCTACGTGGGAACCCGTGTCCTATGGCCCTCTGAGTCTCGTGGACGAATAGCGCGAGCTCGGTTTCACACAATCGTCTTTTTCGAAACCCATGCTGATTCCTACAGAGTAGTAGTTTGCTACGCCCCATTATCATAATTTATTCCAAAAATTCCGTGTAGTAGTTGGATCAGCATAGGGTGTCTATTCAAACCTATTGCACGCGAGAGCCTGTTTCCGGAAGGCCGATGCCGCATAGTCTAATAATAACACAGTAAATTCGGGTAGTGGCATCGCATGCTCATGCCCTCATACGAAATCGTACTCCAGACCGTAACTCCAGGTGTAGGTCCAGTGTGTCCAGCACGCAGACAGGTTGGTTTCAGGACCTAAGCTGGCCTCCTCCTAACCAACACACGGCCATCACTGCCATAGAGGCAGAACCAGCTCTCATCAAAAAACACAAGAGATCTCAATCCTGCCCTCCAATCATCTCTCGCTTGACACCATTTAAGTTGGAAATAGCATTGGTTTGCGGCCGGTGGAATGCACACTGCAGGGCGTCAATCTCGGACTTGTCCTGGAGGTAAGCCATCTGTAATAGTTCGTACTGTCACTGTGGTGCCAACTGCTTGTAACGCTGGAAATGCATATCCTCCTATTTCCATCTATTGTACTATAAATTTTTTTCCTTATTTTGTTACCTGAAGATATGACATTTCTGTGTCTTTATATATTGTATTGTTCTAGTATATACACACTCCTGGAAATTGAAATAAGAACACCGTGAATTCATTGTCCCAGGAAGGGGAAACTTTATTGACACATTCCTGGGGTCAGATACATCACATGATCACACTGACAGAACCACAGGCACATAGACACAGGCAACAGAGCATGCACAATGTCGGCACTAGTACAGTGTATATCCACCTTTCGCAGCAATGCAGGCTGCTATTCTCCCATGGAGACGATCGTAGAGATGCTGGATGTAGTCCTGTGGAACGGCTTGCCATGCCATTTCCACCTGGCGCCTCAGTTGGACCAGCGTTCGTGCTGGACGTGCAGACCGCGTGAGACGACGCTTCATCCAGTCCCAAACATGCTCAATGGGGGACAGATCCGGAGATCTTGCTGGCCAGGGTAGTTGACTTACACCTTCTAGAGCACGTTGGGTGGCACGGGATACATGCGGGCGTGCATTGTCCTGTTGGAACAGCAAGTTCCCTTGCCGGTCTAGGAATGGTAGAACGATGGGTTCGATGACGGTTTGCATGTACCGTGCACTATTCAGTGTCCCCTCGACGATCACCAGTGGTGTACGGCCAGTGTAGGAGATCGCTCCCCACACCATGATGCCGGGTGTTGGCCCTGTGTGCCTCGGTCGTATGCAGTCCTGATTGTGGCGCTCACCTGCACGGCGCCAAACACGCATACGACCATCATTGGCACCAAGGCAGAAGCGACTCTCATCGCTGAAGACGACACGTCTCCATTCGTCCCTCCATTCACGCCTGTCGCGACACCACTGGAGGCGGGCTGCACGATGTTGGGGCGTGAGCGGAAGACGGCCTAACGGTGTGCGGGACCGTAGCCCAGCTTCATGGAGACGGTTGCGAATGGTCCTCGCCGATACCCCAGGAGCAACAGTGTCCCTAATTTGCTGGGAAGTGGCGGTGTGGTCCCCTACGGCACTGCGTAGGATCCTACGGTCTTGGCGTGCATCCGTGCGTCGCTGCGGTCCGGTCCCAGGTCGACGGGCACGTGCACCTTCCGCCGACCACTGGCGACAACATCGATGTACTGTGGAGACCTCACGCCCCACGTGTTGAGCAATTCGGCGGTACGTCGACCCGGCCTCCCGCATGCCCACTATACGCCCTCGCTCAAAGTCCGTCAACTGCACATACGGTTCACGCCCACGCTGTCGCAGCATGCTACCAGTGTTAAAGACTGCGATGGAGCTCCGTATGCCACGGCAAACTGGCTGACACTGACGGCGGCGGTGCACAAATGCTGCGCAGCTAGCGCCATTCGACGGCCAACACCGCGGTTCCTGGTGTGTCCGCTGTGCCGTGCGTGTGATCATTGCTTGTACAGCCCTCTCGCAGTGTCCGGAGCAAGTATGGTGGGTCTGACACACCGGTGTCAATGTGTTCTTTTTTCCATTTCCAGGAGTGTGTATATATATATATATATATATATATATATATATATATATATATATATATATCGATGTATAATTTGTTTATTTTGTAAATATTATTTGTATTTTTACGCTGAGTCTGGCCTAGGGAAAACTATTCTATCGAACGATTACATAGAAAGGTCGAATGGAGAACCAAAGTGTCTAGGATCTTTGGTGGTGTTAACTCTGCCGCGTGGAGCGCGGGCAGAGCAGAGCATGGCTGGAGTAGTGCAGTGGAGCAGGTGTGTTGTGTGGCGCTCCCGCGAGTTGCCGCGATTTCGGGGTTTGGCAGCACGTAATTGAGCTCGACTTGCTATGATAGTTTCTGACTCGGTGTCACGGACGGGAAGCATTAGCTGGCGCACATCAAGAGCCCGTTTCGCCTGGTGACCGTGTCGAGAAGAAGGTGCGCCAACATCCAGCTTCTGCAACAGCGACGGCCGACAATGAGTGACTGTCGCCACCTCCCCGATCGACGACTGCAAACCTTCAATCAGCCAACAAGGAAGACTAAAAGCACGTAAAGTTTTAGAATTGTATGGCAGACCTCAGCTTTTCCAACTGTAGCGTTACAAAAATACAGCAACTTAACATGAACCTTTGTTGCTCATTGTACCAATTGCATTACCAAGCAGGATCCCTTCCTTTTCTGGAATAAACCTGAGTGTCGTTGAAATTCATACGCCAGCATTAAAGTAATATCATTCGATTTCACTGCTTTAATTTCAAAGTTCAGTTAAAATATTCATAGCTGGCTACAATATTTAGGTTACACGAGCAGAAATTAAGAGTGCGAGTTTTGTTACCATATTTTAGCTTACCTGTGACTGCAGCTCAGCTTGGTACGTACTAAATTTTACTATTGTTAATTGTTCAGAATCATTTAATTCAAGTTCAAAGTTAAATCTCTTATTTCTAAATTGCGTAGCTTTTGAAATGATTTTTGAGGTAGCCCAAGACTAACCTTATTTTATTGAATTTCGTAGTGCTTCAGAAACAAAGTTCACTATTAATTTCAGTCAGTACATTAACTTTCAATTTTCCGGTTTTATTAATTCTTTTGCTAAATTAAGTCAAAGTGTAGCGAAATTTATTGCTTCTGACAAAACATTCAGTTTTCACACAACACGTGTCAACCTTCAGTTGCCACGCTTTTAGTGCTAATTATATGTGCAATAACCTTTCTTTTTCAGTTATTATAGTAGTTGTCCACAGGACTGGTGACCGAAATTTTCCCCAAATCTCAAATATCTAATTAACGCCAATTAATTGTTAACGTAACGACCGCACATTTACTTTCTTTTTTGATTCTACCCTTTTCTCAAAATTAGTGTTCACCAATTTCATTTGCATTTTTCCTTTCATTTTGATGTAACCCTTTCCTCCCTCTTTACCGACAAATTAACTTCGGTGACGATTGCTTTTCCCAAATTTCCATTAGGCGCACGCGGTTTAATTTTTCACTGTCAATAAGGTCGATAAGTGAGGGGGAGGTTACAACTGGTTGTGGTGCTTCCCTGGTACGCCGACGGCTGCTGATGCATCGTATGGCGAGTGGCTGCTATTTTATGATTCAATTTTTACAACTTCTTGTACTGGTGATTTTACGGGTACCAATATTTTCATACTTTTATTTCTTCCTGTTGATCATATAACTTCACAATGTATTGACAAACATGATTGTCATCAGTCTCCTTCGCCACTCGTAACAGCGTACGTAGTACGTGCTTTGAGGAGTTGTGTAGGGACTGAGTGTTAGGACTTCGACTATATACTCTTTGGCGAGGTGTGTTTACACTCTGTTGTCTTTGCCACTCATAGTGATCGCGAGCAGTAGTTGTGTACGCGTGGAATTACTTGTGAGCAATGAGCGGTTCTTGCCGCGTTGTTTGATTTGTTTTGGGTTTTTAGCTCACGTGTGCTGTCCACATGCTTCCTACATATCGTCTGTTTTTTTTATATTCTAGGTGTAGCCCAGTTATTTCCGAACGGCTTAAGAGTTTATTTCTGACAGTCACCTATAGCAAATAATTTCTAATCCACGTAGTCACGTAACCGTTTTTATGTTGTGGCTCTACAGTCCATTTACTTGTATATATTTTGTATATTTTATAAAATTTGTCCTATTTCTGTACGTTGTTTTGTTACAGGTTTCGATGATTGTTGCGAAAACTCTAGGGCGGAGAATAAAACATCTTTTCTAACGAAAGCGACGTTCTACTCTGCCAGTGGAAAGTAACGAGAGAGCTACCAGCATCTCAAGAGAGGTAAGTCGTGAGTTTGTTTCTAAAAGTGTATAAACGTGTATTTTTTGTGTCACAGGATAGGTTACTCTCTAATCTATCGGTATATGATGACTTCAGATAAGCCCTTGTGATGTGAGGGTTGAGTGAACATGATTTATAGCCGCTTCACGATTATCGGTGATGTGGGAACGAGGATGCATAACTGGAGGCGTGTTTGCAGAGGAATAAAACAGACGCCGCAGTGGTCGTCCCCTTGGGTAGCACGTAACGAGCGTAGTTTAGTCTCGGGCGGGATTAAGTTAGCGTACAGTCAGGAATATGACCACACACGAAAACAGAAGGCGTGGTACAGGCGCCGCGAAATGTTTCGTACTAGGATGTCGCACTAATATAACGTCATAAAGAATAGACCACTTACCCATTCGTGCCTATCTGGAAAAAGATTTGTGTTTTTTTACAACAAATGACGGGTCGCATGTAAGAAATCTGCTGGCACGAATTTCCACTTTGAAACTGGTCAAATGAAGCGCCTGTCTAATTTTTAGAGGGGTCTAATGAACATCGCAGGCGAGAACGGCAGATTGTTTGAGTTTTCAACTGTAGACGTCGTTCATGTGTTTTGTGTAAAATATGTCGTTTGCTTCTTGTGGGTTGTGGCTTAGCCCACCCTGCCTACTAGAAGTATAGGTCCAGTGGGGACGACGTCTGTAATGAACATGTGACGGTACTATATAGACCCAGTAGAGGTGACGAGTATGTTGAAGACTGGGATATTGTCGTTCTGCTTTAACGAGTAACATCACCGTTCACATCTCTTGTTTTATTTTGAATAAGTTTATGGTGACAGACTGATGTGTACTGTAGCCCGCCGCCTAGGTCAGACTGTAAGGTGTTAGTATTAATCGTCCAAACCAACGAATATGTGGAGGTAAGCCATCTGTAACAGTTCGTCGTGTCAGTGTGGTGTCAACTTCTGCTCAAAATTGCTGTTGCAGGTGCAGTACGAGGCGCTAGAGCCATACAACGAACGCCATGGTCTTCCGTCTAGACAGTGCCAAGTAACTGTCTGGAGCCAAATAACTGTCTTCTCGCGAGCGTAGATTATCGCGACCACCGCTGCCAGTAATTCATGTACAGTGCCTACATTCCTGAAAAATGTTTCTGCAGTATCGCAGAAGGAACATCCAGCTTTTCGTAGCCCTACTACACGACCGCGTTCAAACTCGATCAGGTGTTGATAATGGCGTCTTTTCCATCTTACAGCCTTTCTTGTGAAACACCAACTCACCACGTCCAGTCTCAAAGGTAACTAATACTCACGACCGTTAAAGCGTGTGTCTAAAGCAAACCCGATACGTATCCTCACAGTAACGCTACCTGTTCCACTCTCACGCGAACGGCGAAAAATTTTAACAGACATCGTCTTCCAGATGTAGAAGCACACCTACCCACATCCGTTTCAGCTATGCCGCACAACTCCTTGTGTTGAGATTTTTTTTTTTCCATCACTGTATTTGTAAAGTTCGTTGGTAGTCCCTTAGATAGTGTATGATACATCGAGGTGCCATTTTAACTGATTCTTGCGTCGGTTCTTGGTACAGCAACATGATGATAAATGAAGAGCAGTGTATTGCATACGATACATAAGCAGTTGCTTACAATACAAAAACAATATAGTGTTTTTCATTTATTATAAGCTGGGTAATTCGCGCGTCGTGAATTACGCTTCCTCCAGACATGTAAACTGTTTCTAACTGTAATACTTGTCCGCCTTGTAATCTGCGATTGCACTTCTTAATGAATGGATTACCACAGCTCTGGAAAGTTTTTAACCGCAGTCAGTAATTATATGAAATACTGAAAATCAAATTTTTGTAGCCCCTGGACGCCGTTAGATAGGCAACCTGCAACTGGAATTGTGTAACGTTTTAGGAGTTTGCGAACAGTGATGATAAACAGTGTCAGACAGCAAACTCCTGCCGTCCTGTTTCTTCAGAACATACGGAGAACGTTGTCGGAGTAAACGAAACTCGTGAGTTGACGTCATCAGACTGTACGATGTCCGCCATTGCCTTACTGTGGTTGTTTCAAAATGGTTCAAATGGCCCTAAGCACTATGGGACTTAACATCTGAGGTCATCAGTCCCATAGAACTTAGAACTACTTCAACCTAACTAACCTAAGGACATCACACAGATCCGTGCCCGAGGCAGTATCCAAACCTGCGACCGTAGCAAGCGCGCGGTTCCGGACCTAAGCGCCTAGAGCCGCTCGGCCACAACGGCCGGCAATGGCTGTTTTCTTTGCAGAGCTGATGTGCAAAGGTAGTAAATTTCTTCCCTGTGAACTCGCTACCATTCGTCATGCATTCGTTGGTAAATGTAAATGTCGTCTGTCTAGGGCCTCCCGTCGAGTAGACCGTTCGCCGGTGCACGTCTTTCTATTTGACGACACTTCGGCGACTTGCCCGTCGATTGGAATGAAACGATGATGATTACGACAACACAACACCCAGTCCCTGAACGGAGGAAATCTCCGACCCAGCCGGGGATCGAACCCGGGCACTTAGGATTGACATTCTGTTGCGGTGACCACTGCGCTTCCGGGGACGGACATTAGTTGGTGATGCTCTTTAGATCACGCCGTGAAAGTCTTAAGGGATGAGAAACGAGCAAAAATATACAATTACTGAGAGAAACACAGAGTGTACAGTACAAAATTCGCAAGGCAAAATATTTTATTAGACCCAATAAACATTCATTGAGCATTATTTACAATTAACATACAATTTTTCAGAGAACAGATCGGCTCAGTTAACTGAACATTTCTAGACGATTTTGTTCCCGTGACCAGTGATGCGATAGCGATATGAACATATACAAACGGCGGTAGCGTCGCTTGCACAGGGTATAAGAGAACAGTGCACTCGCGGGGCTGTCATTTGCACTCGTGATTCACGAGAAAAAGTCTCCTGCGTGATTATAGCCGCACGGCGAGAATTAGCAGACTTTGAACGCGGAATGGTAGTTGGAACTACACGCACGGGATGTTGTATCACGATAATCGTGAGGGAATTCAATATTCCGGGCTCCACAGCGTCGGAGTGTACCGTGAATACCAGATTTCAGGCAGTACCTCTCACAGTGCCGACGGCATTCAGTTAAAGACCGAGAGCGTGGGGCGTTTGCGTAGAGTTGTTAGTGCTAACAGACAAGCAGCCCTTCGTGGAATAACCGCACAAGTCAGTATGGGACACACGACGAAGTATCCGTTAGGACAGTACAGCAAAATTTGGCGTTAATAGGCTGTGGCAGCAGACGACCGACGCGTCTGCCTTTGCTAACAGCACGACATCGCCTGCAGCGTCTTTCTTCGGCTCGTGACCCCGTATCGGTTGGTACACAAGACGGGTCAGATCGTTATTGCAGAAGCAACGAAAAAAGCATGCCAAATTTAAAAGAACGCAAAATGCCCAAGATTGGCAAAGTTTTACAGAGGTTCGAAATGCGGTGCGTACTTCAATGCGAGATGCTTTTAATAAGTCCACAACGAAATTCTGTCTCGAAATCTGGCAGAAAGCCCAAAGAGATTCTGGTCACACATAAAGCACACCAGTGGCAAGACACAATCAATACCTTTATTGCGCGACAACAACGGTGAAGTCACTGAAGACAGAGTCACTAAAGCACAGTTATTAAACACGGTTTTCCGAAACTCCTTCACCAAAGAAGACGAAGTAAATATTCCTGAATTACAATCAAGAACTACTGCCAAGAAGACAAACATAGAAGTAGATATCCTCGGCGTAACGAAGCAGCTTAAATCATTTAACAAAGGCAAGACCTCCGGTCCAGATTGTGTACCAGTCAGGTTCCTCGCAGAGTATGCTGATAAAATAGCTCCATATTTAGCAATTATATACAACCACTCCCTCACAGAAAGATCCGTACCTAAAGACCGGAAAATTGCTCAAGTCACACCAATACCCAAAAAGAGCAGTAGGAGTAATCCGCTGCATTACAGGCCAGAATCACTAACGTCGATTTTGCAGTAGGGTTTTGGGACATATACTGTATTCGAACATTATGAAGTACCTCGAAGAAAACGATTTATTGACACATAGTCAGCACGGATACAGAAAATATCGTTTTTGTGAAACACAACTAGCTCTTTATACTCATGAAGTAATAAGTGCTATCGACAGGGGATGTCAAATTGATTCCATATTTTTAGATTTCCAGAAGGCTTTCGACACCGTTCCTCACAAGCGTCTTCTAACCAAACTCTGTGCCTACGGAGTATCGCCTCAGTTGTGCGACTGGATTCGTGATTTCCTGTCAGAAAGGTCACAGTTGGTAGTAATAGACGGAAAGTCATCGAATAAAACAGAAGCAATATCCGGCGTTCCCCAAGAAAGTGTTATGGGCTCTCTATTGTTCCGGATCTATATTAACGACATAGGAGACAATGTGAGTTGCCGTCTTAGATTGTTTGCAGATGATGCCGTTATTTATCGTCTTGTTAAGTCATCAGATGATCAAAAAACTTGAAAAATGATTTAGATAAGATATCTGTATGGTGCGTCCGCAGCTCGTGGTCGTGCGGTAGCGCTCTCACTTCCCACGGCCGAGTTCCCGGGTTCGATTCCCGGCGGCGTCAGGGATTTTCTCTGCCTCGTGATGACTGGGTGTTGTGTGATGTCCTTAGGTTAGTTAGGTTTAAATAGTTCTAAGTTCTAGGGGACTGATGACCATAGATGTTAAGTCCCATAGTGCCCAGAGCCATTTGAACCTGTATGGTGCGAAAAGTGGCAATTGACCCTGAATAAGGAAAAGTGTGAAGTTATTTACATGAGTACCAAAAGAAATCAGCTAAATTTCGATTACGCGATATGTCACACAATTATTAAGGCTGTAAATTCAACTAAATACTCAGGGATTACAATTACAAATAACCTAAACTGGAACGGTCACATAGATAATATTGTGGGTAGCGCAAACCAAAGACTGCTTTCACTGGCAGAACACTTAGAAGGTGCAACAGGTCTACTAAAGAGACTGCTTACATCACGCTTGTCCGCCCTATTCTGGAGTATTGCTGTGCAGTGTGGGATCCGCATCAGGTGCGACTGACGGATGACATCGAAAAAGTACAAAGAACGGCAGCTCGTTTTGTATTATCGCGGAATAGGGGAGATAGTGTCACAGACATGATACGCGAATTGGAGCGGCAATCATTAAAACGAAGGCGTTTCTCGTTGCGACGGGATCTTCTCGTGAAATTTCAATCACCAGTTTTCTCCTCCGATTGCGAAAACATTCTGTTGGCACCCACCTACATAGGGAGAAATGATCATGACAATAAAATAAGAGAAATCAGGGCTCGCACGGAAAATTTAAGTGCTCGTCTTTCCCGCGTGCCGTTCGAGAGTGGAACGGTAGAGAGACAGCTTGAAGGTGGTTCATTGAACCCTTTGCCAGGCAATTTATTGTGAATAGCAGAGTAATCACGTATATGTAGATTCAGACTCTAGACGACTGGTGTGGTCAGATGAGAACCGATTTTGGTTTGTAAGAGTTGATAGTAGGGTTGGAGTGTCGTGCAGATTCCACGAAGCCATGGTCCCATGTTGTTAACAAGGCACTGTCAAGCTGGTGGTCACTCCACAGTGGTGTGGGCTGTGTTCACTTGGGACAGACTGGGTCCTCTGGTCTAACTGAACCGATCTTTGACTGGAAATGATTGTGTTCGGCTACCTGGAGTCCATTCGGAGGCATTCATGGACCTTATGTTCCCAAGCAACGACTGAAGTTTTATGGATAACAGTGCGCCATGTCTTACTGGGCCACAAATGTCCGCAGCTGGATTGAAGAACATCTGGACAGTTCGGGCGAATGCTTTGGCCACCCAGGTTACCCGACATGAACCCTGTCGAAAATTTGTGGCGCAGGTAAGGGAGGTCAGTTTGTGCGCAAAAAAACATCAGCAAGCAGTGACATTGAAACGCGAGCTATATATATATAACACAGGGCTATCCACAAAGTACATTACGTTTTGGAATTAAAAATAAATAAAGTATTGGAAAAATTTTTATTATATACAGATGAAAGCCACACTTAAATACTACTTTTCTACATAGTTGCCATTTAAATTAAGGCACTTAACGTCGCGATGGACGAGCTTGGAAATTCCTTCGTCGTAAAATTCGGCCGCCTCGCCTTGTTTCTGCTGGAGCCATGAAAGAAAGGTGCACGTGAAATATTGAATGGACTTGCGAAACAGCGATTTAAGGCATACAGACTGTTAATTGATAACTTGACGTCATGTGTTAGATTGCACGATACCTACACTCACGGTTGCATTCTGAAACCTGCAGAACAATGTCTCTGAGGAGATGTCAGGGCACGACGCAACAAAAAAATTTCTCACGGTTTACAACTTCATGGGCGTTATGTACAGGACGCTGCACGTTCTACAGTTTTCTTTACCTAATGTAAGTCCCCATCATTTTCTCAGTTTTGGGAAATTGTTCTATTTCGCAACAGTTCTGTAAATAAGTCATTATCTGCCATTGGTTCTCAAGTATCGCCATTTTTATATCTGATACATCTCATGAACTAGACATTTAAAGAGGCCTTTGAGTGCTGGATGTTTTTAAAAATACCTCGTTAGCTATAGCCCCACTTGTCATCTTAACTGATGATTTAATCGTTTATGCTTTATTTTTGATTGCTATTGCTTTTAGATCACGACCTGAGGTAGAAGACAGAGAACTATATGTAAGGTAATGTAAGTATACAAACTGAACGCGGCCTTAACTATTCGGTGTACACTCGACTGATCTTGTATTCATTAGATAGCAGATATTAAGAAATAATACACATGAAACAGTGACGCTAAGCAAATACAGAAACAGAAGTTTTTCATCATCATACATACCGATGGTAACTGCTAGACCGAAGGGGTTGCGAGTGATGTCCGCTTACCTGTAAACGTGAAATGACATCAGTTACACTCGTATTTTGGTCTGGCAGGTTATTGACATATTTAAAATTAAATGTGCTTTTAAAGAAAACTATATTTGACAACAGAGACTATACATACAGTGTCTGGCAAACCTATTATATCAGAAGTACACATGCGGTGGAGGATATTAACCTCAGTACCTTTTGATCAGTGACCAATGGTCGGAAATTATTTATTTATTTATTGATTTATTTAACCTGGCAAGATTAGGGCCATCAGGCCCTCTCTTACATCTAACCAGGCATTCTACTTATTTTACATTCATATGTTTTAGTAGGCATGTTAAACTACATCTAGTACAAAAAGTGAAATAAACAATTTGAAAGGTACACCTGGAAAAATACATACATATAGAGTTTATATTCTTAGATCACAAGTACTATTACTATTTCAGAAAGTAGGAGGTGTTGTGTAATCAATGCATGTGAGGTATATTTTCATAAAATTTGAAGAGCAAACGATACACAGTATAATGTTGTATGCCAACGGTGGAATCGTCTTTCTGGTTCCGTTTATTGAACCATTCCACCAAAGGACACAAAGCAAATATCCCAAAATTCTAATCAAGAACTGCAGCAAACATGAGCAACATATAAGTTACAAAGGTTCCGAGTTCGAATCTCGATTAGGCACACAGCTTTTAATTTGCCAGGAAGTCTCATATCAGCGCAAACTCCGCTGCAGAGTGAAGAACCTCATTCTGGATGAAATAAGTTGATAAAGGAAAGTCTTACGGTGCACACTGCATACCAGTTAGGTTCCTTTCAGAGTATGGCGTTACAATAGCTCCGTACTCAGCAGTCACATACAACCCCTCTCTTGACGAGATATCCGCATCTAAAGCCTGCAAAAATGAACATCTCGTACCAGTACTCAAGAAACAAAATATGAGTAATCCTCTGAATTACAGACGCATATCACTGACATCGATTTCCAGATGGATTTTGGAACATATACCATGGTAGGAAATTATCAATTACTGCGAAGAAAACGATCTATTTACACATAGCACGGATTTAGAAAATATTGTTCTGGTGCAATACAACTAGTTCTTTATTCTTATGAAGTCATGAGCACTATCGACAGGGGAATTCAAATTGATTCGATATTTATAGGCTTCCAAGAGGCTTTTGACACAGTTACTCACAAGCGAGTTCCAATCAAATTGCATCCCTGTGGAGTATGGTCTCAGCTGGGCAACTGGATTCGTCATTTTCTGTCAGGGAGGTCACATTTCGTAGTAACTGACGGAGAGTCATCGAGGAAAGCAGAAGTCATATCTGGTGAATCACAAAAAAAAAAAAAAAAAAAAAAAAGGCTCTAAGCACTATGGGACTTAACATCTGAGGTCATCAGTTCCCTAAACTTAGGACTTCTTAAACCTAACTGACATAAGGACACCACACACATCCATGCCAGAGGCAGGATTCGAACCTGCGACCGCCGCAGCAGCGCGGTTCCAGACTGAAGCGCCTAGAACCGATCGGCCACATCGTTCGGCTGGTGACTCCCAAGGAAGTGTTTTAGCTCCTCTGCTGATTTAGGAGACAATCAGAGCAGCCATCTTAGATTGTTTGCAGACAATTCCGTCATTCACCGTATCGTGAAATCATCAAAAGATGCAAAATGATTTAGATAAAATGTTTGTATGATGCAAAATGCGGCAACTAACTTCAAATAACGAAAAGTGTGAGTACTAAAAGGAATCAGTTAATGTTCGGTTACAAGGAAAACCACACAAGTCTAAATGCTCTCAATTCAACTAAATACCTAGGAATTACAATTACGTACTAAAAATTGAATGATGACGTATACAGAGTAAGTCACTAACTATTTACACTAAGAATTGTGGTGTCACTGCCAGACACCACACTTGCTAGGTGGTAGCTTAAATCGGCCGCGGTCCATTAGTACATGTCGGACCCGCGTGTCGCCACTGTGTGATCGCAGACCGAGCGCCACCACACGGCAGGTCTCGAGAGACGTACGAGAACTCGCCCCAGTTGTACGACGACGTTGCTAGCAACTATACGGACGAAACCTTTGCTCTCATTTGCCGAGAGACAGAATAGCCTTCAGCTAAGTTCATGGCTACGACTTAGCAAGGCGCCATTAGCCTTACATAGTTTAGTAGTTATCGTATGAAATGTCTCATCAAGAATGCTGTATTCACAACAAGGATAAATAAAAGTTAAGTATTCGAGGAGCTGCATACTTTTCTTATTAGAATTCACTACTTATCCTGTTCCAGAATTCACGCCCGTCTGCGTTAGATAGCGTGCATTTTCGGCCTCCTCTATCTACAAGGTGTTGGCACATTCACCAACACATCAAGAATAACCCTGGAAGTATGAAACTTCCTGGCAGATTAAAACTGTGTGCCCGACCGAGACTCGAACTCGGGACCATTGCCTTTCGCGGGCAAGTGCTCTACCATCTGAGCTACCGAAGCACGACTCACGCGCGGTCCTCATAGCATTACTTCTGCCAGTATCTCGTCTCCTACCTTCCAAACTTTACAGAAGCTCTCCAGCGAACCTTGCAGAACTAGCACTCCTGAAAGAAAGGATATTGCGGATATTGGGAGCTGAAAAGCTTGTGGGGCAAAAGTTGCATGGGACAATGGGGGCCATGATATGACGTTGGTTTTTTGTTGCTGGTGGGGTGGCTCCAGAGATCTCGCAAGTGATCCTCTGACGGCTCCAGTTGAGCCGCACACGTCGGTGGTGTGCAGTGAGTGGAAGGTGGGGTAGTGGTGAGCGTTCGAGTAGTCCCACTGCTAACATCCGGTTCATAACAGTTCATGCTGACCCGTCTTGGCTCACAAGCCCTCTTATCTGTGCTGTGGCAGCTGTACGATCTGCCACTGCTGCCCTCAATACGACGATCCTTGGGGGTGTCTGTGCTGTGTGGACGTCCAGAACCTCCTCTACTGGTGGGAGAATATTCACGTGGCCACTGGTACCAGCATCGTTGCAAGACTGACGCAGTATGTCCAACTTGTGTGGCGGTTTTCCGAAAAGACCATCCTGCCACACGGAAGGCCACAATCTGACCCCTTTGAAACTCGCTCAGGCGGCTGTGGGAAGCCTTAATGTGTCGCCGTGGCATGGCACACGTTTGTACCACATTGACCCTCCCGGATGTGAGCATTCCCCATTAAAGGGTAGACACAGAAGGCGCTCTGGCAGTAGTGCCACTAGCCGCTCTGGTTTGGCGGACAACGTTGAACCGTTATCAGTCCATTTCTTATCCCCCAGGTGCCATATTCCGTCACCGGATCTAAATCGACGTCGTCTTTCCAGGTGTACTACAATACTGGCCATTAAAATAGCTACGCCAACAAGAAATGCAGATGATAAACGGGTATTAATTGGACAAATATATTATACTAGAAATCACATGCCATTACATTTTCACGCAATTTGGGTGTATACATCCTGAGAAATCTGTACCCAGAACAAGCAACTGTGGCCGTAATAACGGCCTTGATACGCCTGGGCATTGAGTCTAACAGAGCTTGGATGGCGTGTCAAGGTACAGCTGCCCATGCAGCTTCAACTCGATACCACACTTCATCAAGAGTAGTGACTGGCGTATTGTGACGAGCCAGTTTCTCGGTCGCCATTGACCAGACGTTTTCAGTTGGTGAGGGATCTGGAGAATCTGCTGGCCAGGGCAGCAGTTGAACATTTTGTGTATCCAGAAAGGCCCGTACAAGACCTGCATCCGGCCACAGTGGACGAGCGGTTCTAGGCCCTATGGTCTGGAACCGCGTAACCGCTACGGTCGCAGGTTCGAATCCTGCCTCGGGCATGGATGTGTGTGTTGTCCTTAGGTTAATTAGGTTTAAGTAGTTCGAAGTTCTAGGGCATTCATGACCTCAGAAGTTAAATCCCATAGTGCACAGAGCCATTTGAACCATTTTGAACAGGACCTGCAACATGCGGTCGTGCATTATCCTGCTGAAATGTAGGGTTTCGTAGGGATCGAATGAAGGGTAGAGCCACGGGTCGTAACACATCTGAAATGTAACGCCCACTGTTCTAAGTGCCGTCAACGCGTACAAGAGGTGACCGAGACGTGTAACCAATGGCACTCCACACCATCACGCCGGGTGATACGCCAGTATGGCGATGATGAATATACGCTTCCATTGTGCGTTCACCGCGATGTCGCCAAACACGGATGCGACCATCATGATGCTGTTAACAGAACCTGGATTCATCCAAAAAATGACGTTTTGCCATCCATGCATCCAGGTTCGTCGTTGAGTACACCATCGCAGGCTCTCCTGTCTGTGAAGCAGCGTCAAAGGGAACCGGAGCAGTGGTCTCCGAGCTGATAGTCCATGCTGCAGCAAAGGTCGTCAAACTGTTCGTGCAGATGGTTGTTGTGTTGCAAACGTCCCCATCTGCTGACTCAGGGATCGAGACGTGGCTGCACGATCCGTTACAGCCATGCGGATGAGATGCCTGTCATCTCGACTGCTAGTGATACGAGGCCGTTGGGATCCAGCACGGCGTTCGGCATTACCCTCCTGAACCCACCGATTTCATATTCTGCTAACAGTCGTTAGATCTCGGCCAACGCGAGCATCAATGTCGCGATACGATAAACCGCAATCGCGATAGGCTACAATTCGGACTTTATCAAAGTCAGAAACGTGATGGTACGCATTTCACATCCTTACACGTGGCATCACAACTACGTTTCACCAGGCAACGCCGGTCGACTGCTGTTTGTGTATGACAAATCGGTTAGAATCTTTCCTCGTGTCAGCACGTTGTAAGGGTCGCCTTCGGCGCCAACCTTCTGTGAATGCTCTGAAAAGCTAATCATTTGCATGTCACATCTTCTTCGTCCTGTCGGTCAAATTTGGCGTCTGTAGCACGTCATCCTCGTGTTGAAGCAATTTTAATGGCCAGTAGTGTAATTTTTCTTTGCCGGCGGTGTATATCGCCAAACTGTATTGTACTCTACACTTCGGACGATTCGGCGCTTTTACGGCACGAAACGAAGGAAATATTTTAGAGTGTCACGTGCGCTGAAAGATGTGTGAGTGTGCTATGCCGTTCGTAGACAGTGAAAGATGTCAGAAGGATTTGGAGAGAAAATTTAGGCAAAGGAATAAAGATACTAAAAGAAGTACTGATTGAGAGTTGTCTACTGATTCAGAAAATAATTCCTACGATCGAGTGCTTCATTAAATTGTTGTTCAAATTTAGAATACCGTGGGCTCAAAATGTGGATCTTGATTGCAAATAAGGAACATATTCAAGTGGATTATTAGAAATAAGAGTTTACAATTTTGTGTGTTTGTATACATTATCAATGTACAATGACAGGCAGTTGAGACTGTGCGTATATAAACGTATCGCATTGTGCGTAACTACTGTAAAATACCAAGGACTAACCATCGAGAGCACATTAAATTGGAATGAATACGTAAAACAAACTGTATTAGAAGCAGATGCCAGACTAAGATTCATTTTAAGAAATGTTAACCAAATGTAATTCATCGACTGAAAAAGGCTTACAGAACATTTGTTCGTGAGATTTTTCAGTATTTTTCACAAGACTGTGACCGTCACCAGGTAGGATTGACAGAAGAGATAGAGAAGATCCAACGAAGAGCGGTCGGTTTCGTCACGCGATCGTTTAGTCGGCGTATGACCGCTACTGTGATGCTCAACAAACTCCAGTGCAGACACTACGAGAGAGACGTTTTGCATGATTTTTTTGAAATTCCGACAGCATGCTTTCCAAGAAGACTAGAATAATTTTGTTTCCTTCCACCTATACGCTTTAAAAAACTTATATTGAGAAGAAATCTGAAAAATTCATTCTCATACGGACATTTACCGACCGTCGTTCTTCCCACGTTTGATCACGAATCGACCAGGGGAAGGTAGAAGCGGGAAGGGCAGGGCAACGGGGGTGTGAGGAGCACCCTCCACTACCCGCTGAAAGGCTTTACTGAAGCTCGACATTTTGCACAAACTTGAATGCGACATGATTTTTGTTTTCACAACCGAACTCTCTCTCGAAATCTGCCAGAAAAACAAAGAGATTCTACTCGTATGTAAAGTACAAAGTGGGAAAGTGCAAGGTGACAGTTCCACTAAAGCAGAGTTACTAAACAAGGTTTTCCGAAATTCATTCACAAAAGAAAATAAGTAAATATTCCAGAACTCGAATCTAGAACTACATGAGTAACTTAGAAACACATTTCCTCACTGTAGCGAAGCGGTTTAAAACGCTTAAGAATAGCAAGGACGCCGACCGTTGTGACCGAGCGGTTCTAGGTGCTTCAGTCCGCTAGGGTTGCAGATTCGAATCCTGCCTCGGGCATGGATGTATGTGATGTCATTAGGTTAGTTAGGTTTAAGTACTTCTAAGTCTAGGGGACTGATGACCTTAGATATTAAGTCCCATAGTGCTCAGAGCCCCCCCCATGAACCATGGACCTTGCCGTTGGTGGGGAGGCTTGCGTGCCTCAGCGATACAGATGGCCGTACCGTAGGTGCAACCACAACGGAGGGGTATCTGTTGAGAGGCCAGACAAACATGTGGTTCCTGAAGAAGGGCAGCAGCCTTTTCAGTAGTTGCAGGGGCAACAGTCTGGATGATTGACTGATCTGGCCCTGTAACATTAACCAAAACGGCCTTGCTGTGCTGGTACTGCGAACGGCTGAAAGCAAGGGGAAACTACAGTCGTAATTTTTCCCGAGGGCATGCAGCTTTACTGTATGATTAAATGATAATGCCGTCCTCTTGGGTAAAATATTCCGGAGGTAAAATACTCCCCCATTCGGATCTCCGGGCGGGGACTACTCAAGAGGACGTTGTTATCAGGAGAAAGAAAACTGGCATTCTGCGGATCGGAGCGTGGAATGTCAGATCCTTTAATCGGGCAGGTAGGTTAGAAAATTTTAAAAGGGAAATGGATAGGTTAAAGTTAGATATAGTGGGAATTAGTGAAGTTCGGTGGCAGGAGGAACAAGACTTTTGGTCAGGTGAATACAGGGTTATAAATACAAAATCAAACAGGGGTAATGCAGGAGTTTGTTTTAGTAATGAATAAAAAAATAGGAGTGCGGGTAAGCTACTATAAACAGCATAGTGAACGCATTATTGTGGCCAAGATAGACACGAAGCCCACGCCTACTACAGCAGTGCAAGTTTATATGCCAACGAGCTCTGCAGATGTCGAAGAAATTGAAGAAATGTATGATGAGATAAAAGAAATTATTCAGGTAGTGAAGGGAGACGAAAATTTAGTAGTCATGGGTGACTGGAATTCGTCAGTAGGAAAAGGGAGAGAAGGAAACATAGTCGGTGAATATGGATTGGGGCTAAGAAATGAAAGAGGAAGCCGCCTGGTAGAATTTTGCACAGAGCATAACTTAATCATAGCTAACACTTGGTTTAAGAATCATGAACGAAGGTTGTATACATGGAAGAACCCTGGAGATACTGAAACGTATCAGATAGATTATATAATGGTAAGACAGAGGTTTAGGAACCAGGTTTTGAACTGTAAGACATTACCAGGGGCAGATGTGGACTCCGACCACAATCTATTGGTTATGAACTGTAGACTAAAACTCAAGAAACTGCAAAAAGGTGGGAAATTAAGGAGATGGGACCTGGATAAACTGAAAGAACCAGAGGTTGTACAGAGTTTCAGGGAGAGCATAAGAGAACAATTGACAGGAATGGAGGAAAAAAATACAGTATAAGAAGAATGGGTAGCTTTGAGGAATGAAATAGTGAAGGCAGCAGAGGATCAAATAGGTAAAAAGACGAGGGCTAGTAGAAACCCTTGGCTAACAGAAGAAATATTGAATTTAATTGATGAAAGGAAAAAATATAAAAATGCAGAAAATGAAGCAGGCAAAAAGGAATACAAACGTCTCAAAAATGAGATCGACAGGAAGTGCAAAATGGCTAAGCAGAGATGGCTAGGAGACAAATGTAAGGATGTACAGACTTATCTCACTAGGGGTAAGATAGATACTGCCCACAGGCAAATTAAAGAGACCTTTGGAGAAAAGAGAACCACTTGTATGAATATCAAGAGCTCAGATGGAAACCCAGTTCTAAGCAAAGAAGGGAAAGCAGAAAGGTGGAAGGAGTATATAGTGGGTCTATACAAGGGCGATGTACTTGAGGACAATATTATGGAAATGGAAGAGGATGTAGATGAAGATGAAATAGGAGATACAATACTGTGTGAAGAGTTTGACAGAGCACTGGAAGACCTGAGTCGACACAAAGCCCTCGGAGTAGACCACATTTCATTAGAACTGCTGATGGCCTTGGGAGAGCCAGTCCTGACAAAACTCTACCACCTGGTGAGCAAGATGTACGAGACAGGCGAAATACCCACAGACTTCAAGAAGAATATAATAATTCCAATCCCAAAGAAAGCAGGTGTTGGCAGATGTGAAAATTACCAAAGTATCAGTTTAATAAGTCACAGTGCAAAATACTAACGCGAATTCTTTACAGACGAATGGAAAAACTGGTAGAAGCTGACCTCGGGGAAGATCAGTTCGGATTCCGTAGAAATGTGGGAACACGTGAGGCAATACTGACCCTTCGACTTATCTTAGAAGAAAGATTAAGAAAAGGCAAACCCACGTTTCTAGCATTTGTAGACTTAGAGAAAGCTTTTGACAACGTTGATTGGAATACACTCTTTCAAATTCTGAAGGCGGCTGGGGTAAAATACAGGGAGCGAAAGGCTATTTACAATTTCTACAGAAATCAGATGGCAGTTATAAGAGTCGAGGGGTATGGAAGGGAAGCAGTGGTTGTGAAGGGAGTGAGACAGGGTTGTAGCCTATCCCCGATGCTATTAAATCTGTATATTGAGCAAGCAATAAAGGAAACAAAAGAAAAGTTCGGAGTAGGTATTAAAATCCATGGAGAGGAAATAAAAACTTTGAGGTTCGCCGATGACATTGTAATTCTGTCAGAGACAGCAAAGGACTTGGAACAGTAGTTGAACGGAATGGACAATGTCTTGAAAGGAGGGTATAAGATGAGCATCAACAAAAGCAAACCGAGGATAATGGAATGTAGTCGAAATAAGTTGGGTGATGCTGAGGGAATTAGATTAGGAAATGAAACACTTAAAGTGGTAAATGAGTTTTGCTATTTAGGGAGCCAAATAACTGATGATGGTCGAAGTAGAGAGGATATAAAATGCAGACTGGCAATGCCAAGGAAAGCGTTTCTGAAGAAGAAAAATTTGTTAACATCGAGTATAGATTCAAATGTCAGGAAGTCATTTCTGAAAGTATTTGTGTGGAGTGTAGCCATGTATGGAAGTGAAACATGGACGATAAATAGTTTGGACAAGAAGAGAATAGAAGCTTTCGAAATGTGGTGCTACCGATGAATGCTGAAGATTAGATGGGTAGATCACATATCTAATGAGGAGGTATTGAATAGAATTGGGGAGAAGAGGAGCTTGTGGCACAACTTGACTAGAAGAAGGGATCGGTTGGTAGTACAAGTTCTGAGACATCGAGGGATCACCAATTTAGTACTGGAGGGCAGCGTGGAGGGTAAAAATCGTAGAGGGAGACCAAGAGATGAATACACTAAGCAGATTCAGAAGGATGTAGGTTTCAGTAGGTACTGGGAGATGAAGAAGCTTGCACAGGATAGAGTAGCATGGAGAGCTGCATCAAACCAGTCTTAGGACTGAAGATCACAACAACAGTGCTCAGAGCCATTTGAACCAGTTTTTGAATGGCAAGGACTCCAGTCATGATTTTACACCCGACAAGTTTCGTTCAAAGTATGCTGATGCTGTACCTCCATTACTGATCAATCATACACAACGGCTGGCTGGCAGAAAAGTGCGTTCCCAAGGACTGGAAAGTTGCACACGTCACACCAATACACAAGAAAGGAAATAAGAGCAATCCCCTGAATGACAGACCACTGTCACTAACCAAAATCTGAAGTAGGATATTGGAACATGCACCGTGTCCGAACATTGTGAATTACCACGAGGAAACGATTTATTCACAAATAGCCAATTCGGATTCAGAAAATATCGTTTTGGGCAACGGAACTAGCTCTTTGTTCTCACGAAGTAATTAATGCTATTGACAAGAGACGTCAAATTGATTCCATATTTATACATTTCCACGAGGCTTTTTACCCAGTTTCACACAAGCAACGACTAATAAAATTGCGTGCCTATGGAGTATCGTCTCAGTTCTGCTACTGGATTCGTGATTTCTTGCCAGAAAGGTCACAGTTGGTCGTAACAGACGGAAAGTCATTGAGTAAAACAGAACTACTATCTGTCACTGCTCAAAGGAGTGGTATAGGCCCTCTGCTGTTCCTGATCTGCATGAACAATTTAGGAGCAGCCCGCTTCGATTGTTTGCGGATAAATCTGTCATTGACTGTCTTTTAAACTCATCAGATGATCAAAATCAATAGCAAAATCATTTCGACAAGATATATCAGTGGTGCGAAAAGAGGCAATTCAGTCTAAATAATGAAAAGTCTGAATTCACCCGCATGAGTACCAAAGGGAATCCGCTAAATTTCGATTCCATGATAAACCACAAAAATTTAAAGTCTGTCAATTCAACTAAATACACGGACTGGCCATTAAAATTGCTACACCACGAAGGTGACGTGCTACAGACGCGAAATTTAACCGACAGGAAGAAGATGCTATGATATGCAAATGATTAGCTTTTCACAGCATTCACACAAGGTTGGCACCGGTGGCGACACCTACAACGTGCTGACATGAGGAATGTTTCCAACCGATTTCTCATAAACAAACAGCAGTTGACCGGCGTTGTCTGCTGAAACGTTTTTGTGATGCCTCGTGTAAGGAGGAGAAATGCGTACCATCACGTTTCCAACTTTGATAAAGGTCGGATTGCAGCCTATCGCGATTGCGGTTTATCGTAGCGCGACATTGCTGCTCGCGTTGGTCGAGATACAATGACTGTTAGCAGAATATGGAATCGGTGGGTTCAGGAGGGTAATATGGAACGCCGTGCTGGATCCGAACCGCCTCGTATCACTAGCAGTCGAGATGGCAGGCATCTTATCCGCATGGGTGTAACGGATCGTGCAGCCACGTCTTGATCCCTGAGTCAACAGATGGGGACTTTTGCAAGACAACAACCATCTGCACGAACAGTTCGACGACGTTTGCAGCAGCATGGACTATCAGCTCGCAGACCATGGCTGCTGTTACCCTTGATGCCGCATCATAGACAGGAGCGCCTGCGATGGGGTACTCAACGACGAACCTGGGTGCACGAATGGCAAAACGTCATTTTCTCGGATGAATCCAGCTTCTGTTTACAGCATCATGATGGTCGCATCCGTGTTTGGCGACATGGCGGTGAACGCACATTGGAAGCGTCTATTCTGTCACCAGGCGTGATGGTATGGGGTGCCATTGGTTACACGTCTCGGTCACCTCTTGTTCGCACTGACGGCACTTTGAACAGTGGACGTTACATTTCAGATGTGTTACGACCCGTGGCTCTGCCCCTCATTCGATCCGTGCGAAACCCTACATTTCATCAGGATAATGCACGACCCCATCATTCAGGTCCTGTACGGGCCTTTCTGGATACAGAAAATGTTCGACTGCTGCCCCGGCCAGCACATTCTCTAGATCTCTCACTAACTGAAAACGCCTGGTCAATGGTGGCCGAGCAACTTGATCGTCACAATACGCCAGTCGCTACTCTTGATGACCTGCGGTATCGTGTTGAAGCTGCATTGGCAGCTGTACCTGTACACGCCATCCAAGCTCTGTTTGACTCAATGCCCAGGCGTAACAAGGCCGTTATTACGGCCAGAGGTGGTTGTTCTGGGTACTGATTTCTCAGGATCTATGCACCTAAATTGCGCGAAAATGTAATAACGTCATTTCTAGTATAATATATTTGTCCAATGAATACCCGTTTAGCGTCTGCATTTCTTCTTGGTGTAGCAAATTTAATGGCCAGTAGTGTACAAACTACAATTACGAAAAACTTGGGTTGTAACGGTCACGTAGATAAAGTTGTGGGGAAAGCAAACCAAAGACTGCGATTTGTTGCTGGGACACTTAGAAAGTGCAACAGGGTTGTAAAAGGGACTGCCTAAACCACGCTTGTTCGGCCACTTCTGGAATACTGATGTGCGGTGTGGAATCCTTTCGAGGTAGGCTTAGCGGAGGACATTGTAGAAGTTCAAAGAAAGGGGCAGTCCGTTTTGTACTATCGGGAAATAGGGGAAAGTGTGCCACGGTTATGATACGCGAGTCGAGCTGGCAGTCAATAATACAAATGCTTTTTTTGTTGCGGCAGGATCATGTCTTGAAATTTCAGTCATCAACTTTGTCCTCTGAATGTTACAAAAAATTTATTGCCGCCGACCTGCGTAGAGAGAAATGATCATTGTAATGAAATAAGATGTATCAGTGCTCACACGGGAAGACTGAAGTGTTGGTTTTTCTTGCACGGTATTCCAGAGCCGAACGGTAGAAAAGTAGCTTGAAGGTGGTCCAGTGAAACCTTTTCCAAGCACTTAAGTGTGAATTAAAGAGTAATCATGTAGATTTAGACACTGATGTAGGTAAACTTTTATAGTTGAGAGTAGGATGGTGCAGTAACGCGCGCGCCGGCCCTTGTGGCAGAGCGGTTCTAGTCGCTTCAGTCCGGAACCGCGCTGCTGCTACGGTCGCAGGTTCGAATCCTGCCTCGGGCATGGGTGTGTGTGATGTCCTTAGGTTAGTTAGGTTTATGTAGTTCTGAGTTCTAGGGGACTGATGACCTCAGATGTTAAGTCCCATAGTGCTCAGAGCCATTTGAACCATTTGTCAGAAACGCGCGGATAAGGGGTATCAGAATGGTATTTAAGTGGCGATAAACTAGCTGTTTGGACTGCCACTACAGTCTACGTTGTCACGAAACGTTTATAGAGCTGTTGCTTACGTTCGTTCCACAGTCCACACCCTAATTGTTTTTCATCCTTTACACACTGCTCAGCGCGGAAGAGGTGTTTATCCTGCAGCGCAGCTCCAGCTCCGCCAGGTCTCTCCAGACCACTTAGACAGAGCCATGCCTCAATCCCTCTCTGTCCCTCCCTCTCCCATTCTCTGTCCCTCCGCCCCCCCCCCCCCCCTCCTTCGCGCAGCAATACTCCCGGCTCCTCCCCGCCTACGCAGTGGGTAGCGCGCAGCATGCATAATCGGGGGGTTGCCATGGCGACCGGCTCCGTTTGTGCCGTCAGCGGGCCAGCTCACTCACACACACACACACACACACACACGCACGCACGCACGGCTCGATTACCTGTCGCCGTCCTTTGTTCTCGCGGCGCATGCCGCATTGCAATCCGTCCGCCCACGCGTTAAAGGCAAATGGCTGTTGGTGACGAGGGGCGCGCGCGCGTGTGTGTGTGTGTGTGTGTGTGTGTGTGTGTGTGCACGCTGAAATTTCCTGTTTGTGCCGCCAGCTGCGTAAACCAGTTAGCGGAAAAGTAGTCTCTCTCGCCATGAGATGTGCCGCTTATTCAAGGGTCCGGCGTATCGTTTTCATCGAGACTGTTGCTGCATCCTGGGGCATATTCTGACGTCACATATTGTGGCGTTTCTGGAAAGGAAGCAAGCCTGTCTCAGAACGGTTGGTGTTGGGATCTACGAGGGTCTTTCCGAAAGTAATGCCCCCTATTTTTTTGTGGTGACTTTGGATGTCCGCGCTAGATGTCGCTGGTGTAGTAGCGCTAATGCTCAAACCTCCCTCTTTCATCTGCAGCTGGTTCCGTTGTTCTTCGGTAGTTGGCGATAACAGAGGCCTCTTCCAAAAATGGAGTCTGACGCGAGGATAAAACAGCGATGTGTGATTGAATACCTCACTGCTGAGGAGATTGCGCCGATTAAAATACACCGACGCTTGCTAAAGGTGTATAGAGAAGACACAACAGACATGAGCAATGTCAAGCGATGGGTACAGCATTTTCAAGGTGGTGAAAAGCTGGTGCATGAGAAGCTACGGCCCGGTCCACCCTGCAAAGCTGTCATGCCTCGCAGTGAACAGAGTGTCGATGAAAACGACCAAAGAAAATTCTGCAAAGCTGAATAGCAGGGTTCGACATACCGGAATGGGTTGGCTTGTTGATTTGGCTGGAGGGGACCAAACCGCGAGGTCATCGGTCCCATCTGATTATACATTACTGGCCATTAAAACTGCAAAACCAAAAAGAAATGCACATGATAAACGGGTATTCATTGCACAAATATATTATACTAGAAATGGCATGTGATTACAATTTCGGCCGGCCGGAGTGGCCGTGCGGTTCTAGGCGCTACAGTCTGGAACCGGGCGACCGCTCCGGTCGCAGGTTCGAATCCTGCCTCGGGCATGGATGTGTGTGATGTCGTTAGGTTTAATTAGTTCTAAGTTCTAGGCGACAGATGACCTAAGAAGTTAAGTCGCATAGTGCTCAGAGCCATTTGAACCATTTGATTACAATTTCACGCAATTTGGGTGCATAGATCCTGAGAAATCAGTACGCAGAACAACCACCTCTGGCTGTAATAACGACCTTGATACGCCTGGGCGTTGACTCAAAAAGAGCTTGGATGGCGTGTACAGGTACAGCTGCCCATGTAGTTTCAACACGGTACCACAGTTCATCAAGAGTAGTGACTGGCGTATTGTGACGAGCCAGTTGCTCGGCGGCAATAAATTTTTGTAACATTCAGAGGACAAAGTTGGTAACTGAAATTTCAAGACAAGATCCTGCCACAACAAAAAAAGCATTTGTATTATTGACTGCCAGCTCGACTCGCGTATCATAACCGTGGCACTCTTTCCCCTATTTCCCGATAGTACAAAACGGACTGCCCCTCTCTTTGAACTTCTACAATGTCCTCCGCTAATCCTACCTCGAAAGGATTCCACACTGCACATCAGTATTCCAGAAGTGGCCGAACAAGCGTGGTTTAGGCAGTCCCTTTTACAACCCTGTTGCACTTTCTAAGTGTCCCAGCAACAAATCGCAGTCTTTGGTTTGCTTTCCCCACAACTTTATCTACATGACCGTTACAACCCAAGTTTTTCGTAATTGTAGTTTGTACACTACTGGCCATTAAATTTGCTACACCAAGAAGAAATGCAGACGCTAAACGGGTATTCATTGGACAAATATATTATACTAGAAATGACGTTATTACATTTTCGCGCAATTTAGGTGCATAGATCCTGAGAAATCAGTACCCAGAACAACCACCTCTGGCCGTAATAACGGCCTTGTTACGCCTGGGCATTGAGTCAAACAGAGCTTGGATGGCGTGTACAGGTACAGCTGCCAATGCAGCTTCAACACGATACCGCAGGTCATCAAGAGTAGCGACTGGCGTATTGTGACGATCAAGTTGCTCGGCCACCATTGACCAGGCGTTTTCAGTTGGTCAGAGATCTAGAGAATGTGCTGGCCGGGGCAGCCGTCGAACATTTTCTGTATCCAGAAAGGCCCGTACAGGACCTGAATGATGGGGTCGTGCATTATCCTGATGAAATGTAGGGTTTCGCACGGATCGAATGAGGGGCAGAGCCACGGGTCGTAACACATCTGAAATGTAACGTCCACTGTTCAAAGTTCCGTCAGTGCGAACAAGAGGTGACCGAGACGTGTAACCAATGGCACCCCATACCATCACGCCTGGTGACAGAATAGACGCTTCCAATGTGCGTTCACCGCCATGTCGCCAAACACGGATGCGACCATCATGATACTGTAAACAGAACCTGGATTCATCCGAAAAAATGACGTTTTGCCATTCGTGCACCCAGGTTCGTCGTTGAGTACACCATCGCAGGCGCTCCTGCCTATGATGCGGCATCAAGGGTAACCGCAGCTATGGTCTCCGAGCTGATAGTCCATTCTGTTGCAAACGTCGTCGAACTGTTCGTGCAGATGGTTGTTGTCTTGCAAACGTCCCCATCTGTTGACTCAGGGATCGAGACGTGGGTGCACGATCCGTTACAGCCATGCGGATAAGATGCCTGTCATCTCGACTGCTAGTGATACTAGGCCGTTCGGATCCAGCACGGCGTTCCATATTACCCTCCTGAACCCACCGATTCCATATTCTGCTAACAGTCATTCGATCTCGACCAACGCGAGCAGCAATGTCGCGATACCGTAAACCGCAATCGCGATAGGCTACAATCCGACCTTTATCAAAGTCGGAAACGTGATGGTACGCATTTCTCCTCCTTACACGGGGCATCACAACAACGTTTCACCAGGCAACGCCGGTCAACTGCTGTTTGAATTCGGTTGGAAACTTTCCTCATGTCAGCAAGTTGTAGGTGTCGCCACCGGCGCCAACCTTGTGTGAATGGTCTGAAAAGCTAATCATTTGCATATCACAGCATCTTCTTCCTGTCGGCTAAATTTCGGGTCTGTAGCACGTCATCTTCGTGGTGTAGCAATTTTAATGGGCAGTAGTGTTGAAGGGTGAGGAAGGAAGTCGGCCGTGCCGTTTCTAAGGCACCATCCCGGCATTTAACTGAAGCGATTACGATTTAGGGACATCATGGAATACATAATCAGGATAGCCGGTCCCAGATTTGAACTGTCGTCCTCGCGAATTCTAGTCCAGTGTGCTAATCACTGTTCCAGCTCTCTTGGTGGGTGTAACGCCTTGGAAACGATGTTGGAACATCCTGGATATCGCAAAGACTGTGTGAGATGGGGCCCGTGGATGCTAACGGAACAACAAGAAGCTCATCGATTGGAAATTTGTCGGGACCTGCTGCTCCAATATAAAGCTGAAGGTGACAATTTTCTGAATAGCATCGTCTTCAGAGATGAGACTTGGTGTCAACACTATAGGCCGGAATCCAAAAGACAGTCCGCAGAATGGCGACATGCGAATTCTCCGTCAAAGAAGAAATTCAAGAGACAGCCGTCTGCAGGCAAAGTGATCTGCACAGTCTTCTTGGATAGCCAGAGTTTCATTGCTTTGAATGTGCCGGAGCCTGGAGAAACTGTCAATTCAGCACGTTACAGGACGACACTGACAAAGCTGAAAGCTCGAATTTCCAGGGTAACGCCAGAGAAGAAGACCAACTTTCACTTGCAACGTGATAACGTCAGGTCCCGACACCAGTTTTGCGACCACGCAATTCACTACAAAATTAGACTGGACTGTCTTACCACATCCGCTGTACACTCCGGACTTAGTGCCTTCAGGCTAATGTCTGTTTGGAACTCTGAAAGATGGACTAGGTGGTGAATATTTTCAAGACTCAGTTGTACTTGTCAAAGCTGTAAAGAAGTGGTTAGCCTCAGCTGGTTCCAATTTTTACTAGCGCGTCATGCATGTTCTGGTTCATCGTTGGCAAAAGTGCATAACGAATGGTGGTGACTATGTGGAAAAAATGACAGTCTGCAGCTGAAATACTGCTCTTTTCGCTGTACTCAGAATGGTTCAAATGGCTCTGAGCCCTATGGGAATTCACAGCGGAGGTCATCAGTGCCCTAGAACGTAGAACTACTTAAACCTAACTAACCTAAGGACATCATATACATCCATACCCGAGGCAGGATTCGAACCTGCGACCGTAGCAGCAGCGCAGTTCCGGACTGGAGCGCCTAGAACCGCTCGGCCACCGCTTTCGCTGTGCTGTTGGAATTTATATAACTTCTGTAGTTTCCATAAATAGAAATGGCTGGCATTACTTTTGGAACAAGCCTCGTAGCTATAGTGGTTGGACAAAAACATGGAGATATCCAGAAAATGCTTGCTTGAATATACGAGCCGTACGCGGAAAGTAAGTCTGATAGGGCGCGAAATGAGAACCTCAGTGAAAAATGTAATGAAGCTTTGCACAGATGTGTTGGGCAGTGTATCTAGTATGAAACTTCCTGGCAGATTAAAACTGTTTGCCGGACCGAGACTCGAACTCGGGACCTTTGCCTTTCGCGGGCAAGTGCTCTACCAACTGAGCTACCCAAACACGACTCACGTCCCATCCTCACAGCTTTACTTCTGACAGTACCTCGTCTCCTACTTTCCAAACTTTCCAGAAACTCTCCTGCGAACCTTCCAGAACTAGCACTCCTGAACGAAAGGATATTGCGGAGACATGGCTTACAAGCGACAGCCTGGGGGATGTTTCCAGAATGAGATTTTCACTCTGCAGCGGAGTGTGCGCTGATATGAAACTTCCTGGCAGATTAAAACTGTGTGCCGGTCCGAGACTCGAACTCGGGAGAGCTTCTGTAAAGTTTGGAAGGTAGGAGACGAGGTCGTGGCAGGAGTAAAGCTGTGAGGACGGGGCGTGAGTCGTGCTTGGGTAGCTTAGATGGTGGAGCACTTGCCCGTGAAAAGCAAAGGTCCAGAGTTCGAGTCTCGGTCCGGCACACAGTTTTAATCTGCCAGGAAGTTTCATATCAGCGCACACTCCGCTGCAGAGTGAAAATCTCATTCTGGAATGTATCCAGTACGCCTGTCGATTGCATCACGTCGCTCTGTTCAGTTCTGAGCGCCCAGTGAGCACGTAAAGATGCCTACAAAATAGTTTCTCCCACCAAGTATGCGTGGCTGCCGTGATATATCGCCTGATTTCATGCAGCCTACATAACGTATCTGCCGCGCACTCCCTTCTTCATGACAGTTCTCGGCCATACACTGTAGGGGCAACGAAGACGCTCCTGCAGCGTTTTCTATAAGAAGTGTTTCATCACCCACCATACAGCCAGACCTTTGCTCCCTCTGATTTTCATCTCTGCTCACGTGAACCACTGCCTACGAAGACAACATTCCGGCACAGGAAATGAAATATAAATACGCATAGAGAAATGGCTTAAAATGCAGGCTGTTGCATCCTGTGATGAGGGTAGTGGAAAAGTGGTACTACGCTATGACAAATGTCTTAAGTCGGAGCGGTGACTATTTATAGAAGTACAGAATTGGTTAAAAAGAGTCTTGGTTGCAATTTTAGTTTTTCTATTTTTCAACGACGCGTTTCGCCTTATTTAGGCATCTTCAGGTTATCTTTTCTAGATGGACACGAGAGGCACCAAGATCGAGGGGGCCCTACACGATATTAGGCAGGTGTACCAGTTTCTTGGCTCTTCAGTGTAGGTTGCGCTGAACGACGCCATGCAAATAGGAGTGTATGTTATAATTTTGTATTACATGTTGTGTATGAGTTAATGTGCAGAAAATGTTTGTTTTGCGTTTATTTCATGAGCGACGATCGAATTGGTCAAGGCGTTCCCGCGGTGTCAGAAGAACAGCAGCGGGTATAGCGGGTGCTGTTATAGTTGAAATAACGGTACTGGAAGTCACTGTGGAGACTGAATAATGATCAAAAATATTATGGTGATAATCGAACATAAAATTGTACTCACTTCTATTCAACTGCGTGTGAATTCCTAAGAGACTAAACTGCTGAGGTCATCGGTCCCTAGACTTACACACTATTTAAACCAACTTAAACTAAGTTATGCTAAGAACAGCACACACACACACACACACACACACACACACACACACACACACACACGCCCGAGGGAGGACTCGAACCTGCGGCGGGAGGGGCCGCGCAGTCCGTTACATGGCGCCTCAAACCTAGCGGCCAAACCGAGCGGCGTACTCACTTCTGTGTATTGGTTGATACGGCAACCTTTAATTCTGACACTTCTTAGTTTAATGAGGATTAGCAAAGCAAGACTATTCTTATAGCACATTGAATGTTACTTGATGCTTAAACTGACAGTTAAGCGACAGAAAGTTTTCTTAAGCACAGAATAGGATCAGAAGTGTAGCAACATCTCTGAAAGTTAATATTGCGAACATTTAGACAGGTTATTTGCACTTCAGTATTGGACGCATAATGAACTCCAATGAAGCTTTACAGACTAATGCTTGTGTAACAAACTTAATAGCAATTTGATGGTCAGAGGAAAATCAATGAAAAATATTAGTTACGATTTTGTATTCAGAGCGTTACGGCGTAAAGCAAAGCGCCGGCGTGGCAGTCGGGAAAGACAAAGAGAGGAGAGGGCTGTGGGAAGACGTCAGCCAGTCGCACGCTGACCGAACCTCCCTCCAGGACGACAACGCGACATCACCGGACTCTGTGTGGGGAGGACATAAGCGCCGCAACCGGCTGGCGACCACCCAGTTGAATAGCAGCTTCAAGACGAGGCACTTGGATAGCTCGTTATTCCACTTGTACTGTTATGTAACCCAGACTGTTGTGAAGAAGCTGGATTATTTCCTATGTCGCCCTTTGCTTGCGACACGTCTGTGTAAATGTCAATGCTAAGTGTTTTCATTTACACTACTAGCCATTAAAATTGCTACACCACGAAGATGACGTGCTACAGACACGAAATTTCACCGACAGGAAGAAGATGCTGTGATATGCAAATGATTAGCTTTTCAGAGCATTCACACAAGGTTGGCGCCGGTGGCGACACCTAAAACGTGCTGACATGAGGAACGTTTCCAACCGATTTCTCATACACAAACAGCAGTTGACCGGCGTTGCCTGGTGAAACGTTGTTGTGATGCCTCGTGTAAGGAGGACAAATGAGTACCGTCATGTTTCCGACTTTGATAAAGGTCGGATTGTAGCCTATAGCGATTGCGGTTTATCTTATCGCGACATTGCTGCTCGCGTTGGTCGAGATGCAATGACTGTTAGCAGATTATGGAATCGGTGTGTTCAGGGGGGTAATACTGAACATTGTGCTGGATCCCAATGGCCTCGTATCACTAGCAGTCGAGATGGCAGCCATCTTATCCGCATGGCTGTAACGGATAATGCAGCCACGTCTCGATCCCTGAGCCAACAGATGGGGACGTTTGCAAGACAACAACCATCTGCACCAACAGTTCGATGACCGTTTGCAGCAACATGGACTATCAGCTCGGAGACCATGCCCGCGCTTACCCTTGTCGCTGGATCATACACAGCAGCGCCTGCGATGGTGTACTCAACGGCAAACCTGAGTGCACGAATGGCAAAACGTAATTTTTTCGGATGAATCCAGGTTCTGCTTAGAGCATCGTGATGTTCGCATCCGTGTTTGGCGACATCGCGGTGAACGCACATTGGAAGTGTGTATTCGTCATCGCCATACTGGAATATCACCCGGCGTGATGGTATGGGGTGTCATTGGTTACACGTCTCGGTCACCTCTTGTTCGCATTGACGGCACTTTGAACAGTGGACGTTACATTTCAGATGTGTTACGACCCGTGGCCCTATCCTTCATTCGATCCCTTCGAAACCCCACATTTCAGCAGGATAATGCACGACCGCATGTTGCAGGTCCTGTACGGGCGTTTCTGGATACAGAAAATGTTCGACTGCTGCCCTGGCCAGCACATTCTCCAGATCTCTCACCAATTGAAAACGTCCGGTCAATGGTGGCCGGGCAGCTGGCTCGTCACAGTACGCCAGTCACTACTCTTGATGAACTTCGGTATCGTGTTGAAGCTACATGGGCAGCTGTACCTATACGCGCCATCCAAGCTCTGTTTGACTCAATGCCCAGGCGTATCAAGGCCGTTATTACGACCAGAGGTGGTCGTTCTGAGTACTGATTTCTTAGCATCTATGCACCCAAATTGCGTGAAAATGTAATCACATGTCAGTTTTAGTGCAATATATTTGTTCAATCAATACCCGATTATCATCTGCATTTCTTCTTGGTGTAGCAATTTTAATGGCCAGTTGTGTACTTTTTTGTAATAAAACTCATTAATACGTTTTGTTTGAATTGTTTGGCTAGCGAATTGAGTAGGTAGGATTGCTAAACGACAAGGCTGTAGTAATGTTTGACGACGAGCATGGAGACATAGTACAGAGAATGTGATTTACGCCGAAAAAAGCGAATAGAATGGTGACCCCGTTGTTGAAGAATTCATATGATCCAATTGTGATTTTTGGTAAATTTCTGGTGCACTGCAAGTCAGTTAGAGTTAATATCGCGGCCATATTTTGACACGCATTGTCCCGATCATCAATAAGAGTTTTATCTCTGACTGGGTTTACAGCTGACGTGAACATTGACACTTGAATGTATTGAAGAAATACTATTAATGATATCACTTAAGCGAATTATCTAAACGGTTACGTACTCAAGAAAAGGGGTACCGTTGAATACTGCTATTACATAAGTACATGAAAGAGGTCGTTGACACCAGAGATTAATCGTGTTGTTAGAACTACGTTGTATGGGGTGTTCGTTAGTTTCCAACATGGCAATTTTTTCTCACGAATGTAACTCTACATTCCACGTGCAGATCGTCCGTCCGACTTCCCCTTGATAGCGAAAAGGTTCTCTCTGGTACTGAAGAATCGAATTTAAATTGAAGAAAATTGGACTCATAGATTAATGCTGCTGATTCGTCTGAGTACGGGTTATACTACGCTTGGCACTTCCGACGTGGCGACTCAAGGTCACCCCGGCAACAACACGAGATGGTTCAAATGTCTCTGAACACTGTGGGACTTAACTGCTGAGGGCATCAGTCCCCTAGAACTTAGAACTACTTAAACCTAACTAACCTAAGGACATCACACACATCCATGCCGGAGGTAGGATTCGAACCTGCGACCGTAGCGGTCGTGCGATTCCGGACTGAAGCGCCTAGAACCGCTCGGCTACCCCGGCCGTCAGCTATACGAGATATAAAAGTCCTTATAGATTAATAAATTCGTCGCAGGAGAAGAGGGACAGCACTATTTTACCGTTCTGGCTGATCACTTTCACCCCGTTGTTCAGTCTGGGTCCCTCAGACAGCTAAGAGCCCTGTTCAGACAGCTAAGATCGCCCAGGACTAATTTCATGAGCACGGGGATCAACTGTCGCATTCTCCCTGGTCCCCAGAGTCGCCAGATTCCATTACTATCGAGCGTTTGTGGCTCCTGTGGAGAGAAAGATGTGTGATTCCTGTACACCTCCATTACCGTTACACGAATTGGCCACGGTCTTGCTGGAATAATGGTATAAGATTCCCTTGGAAACAACAAAGGACCTGTTTTCATCCATTGCGAGACGACTGGAAACTTTTTTGAATGGCAAAGAGTTTCCTACACCGTATTAGGTGCAGTTGTGTGTTGTGTTTTTCATGTTTGGGTGCCTCGCGGAGTGGCCGCCTTTTTAGAGGCGCCATGTCACTGATTGCTCAGCCCCTCCCGCCGGAGTTTCGAGTCCTCCCTCTGGCATGGGTGTGTCTGTTGTCCTTAGCATAAGTTAGATTAGTGTTTAAGTCTAGGGGCCGATGACCTCAGCAGTTTGGTCCCATAGCAATTCACACACATTTGAACATGTTTCCATATTTTTGCCTAATCCCTGTACACTGAGGCGAAGAACGTCATGGGATACTGATATACACGTATACAAATGATGATGGTACAGCGTACAGACGGCATAAAAGGGCATTGCATTGGTGGAACTACCATTTCTACTCAGGAGAGCCACGTGTGAAGGATTCCGCCGTGATTATGGCCATCATGATCGTCAGTGTTCTGCCAGAAGGCAGGTTGTCACATGGTAGTTCTCCAGGCTATCCGTTCTGCTGTCATCCTCTTCAGGTCTGCATAATTTGCTCTTCCCTTTATGTCGTCTATCATCTTGTATCTCATTCTTCCTCTCAGGCTTCTCCCAAAAACCAATCCTTCCAAAGCATCTGCTAGCAAGCACTCCCTTCTCAATGAATGTCCCAACCAGTTCTTTTTCCTTTCTCTTACAACCTTCAGCAGACGTCTTCTCTCAACAACCCTTTCCAATACTCTTTCATTATTCACTCTTTCCATCCAGCTTATTCTCTCCATTCTCATCCACATCCACATCTCAAATGCTTCTAACATTTTTTCATCCTCTTGCCTCAGCGTCCATGTTTCTGCCCCATATAGTGCCACACTTCACACAAAACATTTGCCAAGCCTTATCCTTAGTCCTTTATCTAATTTGCCACATAAGAGTCTCCTCTGTCCGTTGAATGCCTTCTTCGCTATGACAATTCGAGTTTTCACCTCCTGGTGACATCTCAAGTCTTCAGTTATTGTACTTCCGAGATATTTAAATTCACTTACTTGGCTAATGGTAGATTGTCCTATTTTAATACTGGAGAGTCTGTGTCTTGTACTGATGACCACACTCTTTGTTTTTGCTGTGTTTATTTGCATCCCATATTCCACACAATCTTCATTCAGATCTTTCAGCATGTTATTCATTGTCCGCTCACTTTCTGCCACTAATACCATGTCATCAGCAAATCTTATACATTCTATTCTCATTCGACCAACACATATTCCTCTTTTGCCATCTAAGCTTTTCGCAATAATCTCTTCAAGGTATACGTTAAACAACAGTGGGGAAACGCAACAACCTTGTCTAACACCTCGTCCAATGCTGCTTCCTTCTGACATTTCATTTCCAATCCTTATCCTTACTTTCTGGTGTAAATATAGATTCTGTATCAGTCGTCTCTCTTTCCAATCTACTCCTTTCCTCTTCAAAATATCCATCAGCTTGTTCCACTCAACTCTGTCAAAAGCCTTTTCTAAATTTATAAAAACAGCAAAGATTTCTCTACCCTTTTCCATATATCTTTACCCTATACTTCTTAACAGGCCAATAGCGTCTCCTGTTCCTTTTCCTCTTCTAAATCCAAACTGCTCCTCTGCAATCCCTCTATCCAGCTTGCCATATAACCTTCTATTCAACACTTTCAGAAAGACTTTAGCTGCATGAGAAATCAGACTGATGGTCCGGTGCTCTTCACATTTTTTGGTGTTTCTCTTTTTTTCTGTTGGTATCTGATTATGGCCGCACGACCGCAATTAACAGACGTTCAAAGCGGAATGGTAGTTGGAGCGAGACGCATGGGACATTCCATTTCGGAAGTCGTTAGGAAATTCAATAAGCCAAGAATCACAGTGTAGAGATTGTGTCGAGGATACCAAATTTCAATCATCATCTCTTACCACAAAGAACGCAGTTGCCGATGGCTTTCACTTAACGACCGAGAACAGCGGCGTTTGCGTAGTGTTGTCAGTGCTAACAGACAAGCAATACTGCTGAAATAACTGCAGAAAGCCGGCCGTTGTAGCCGATCGGTTCTAGGCGCCTCAATCCGGAACCGCGCTGCTGCTACGGTCGCAGGTTAAAATCCTGCCTCGAGCATGGATGTATGTGACGTCCTTACGTTGGTTAGGTTTAAGTAGTTCTAAGTCTAGGGGACTGATGACCTCAGATGTTAAGTCCCATAGTGCTCATAGCCAATTGAACCATTTTTAGTTAACTGGAGGAATCGATGCGACGTACGACGAACGTATCCCTTAGGACAGTGAGGTGGTATATGGCGTTTGTGGGGTGTGGCACCAGACGTACGAATCCAGTGCTTTTGCTATCAGCACGACATCGTCTGTAGCGCCTTTCTCGGTCTTGTGACCACATGGGTTGGACCCTAGACGACTGTAAAACAGTGGAATGATCAGATGAGCCCCGATTTCAGTTGGTACGACCTGATGGTAGGGTTCGAGTGTGGACCCAAGCTGTCAACTAGGCACTGGCTCCATAATGGAGTGGGCTGTGTGTATACACGGAACTGACTGTGTCCTTTGGTCCAACTGAACCGATCATTGAACGGAAATGCTTGTGTTCGGCTATCTGGATACCATTTTCAGCCATTCGTGGACTTCAGGTTCCCAAACATGTCACCAGGCCACAATTGTTCGCAACTGATTTGAAGAACATTCTGGACGATTCGAGCGAATGGTTGGCCACCCACATCACGCGACACCATCGAACATTTATGGGACATAATCGAAAAGTCAATTCGTGTACCGACACTTGCGCAGTTTCGGACGGTTGCAGAGGAAGAATCGCTCAGTATTTCTGCAGGGGACTTCCAACGAATTGTTGAGTTCATGCTATGCAACAGTACACCTGGCGAATCTAGGTATTTCACTGGTTCAATCATAATTATTTTCAGCCATAATGGTTATGTTTGTGAACCGTGACTGTATGGGATAATTATTTATTTCAAGTTTCTGCTACCAGTCACTTTTTATTTTATGCTTAATCTAACATAATGCAACGCTTTCCGAACATTTTCTGTTCATCTACAGGCGTTTGTTTATACATACATACATACATACATATAGAGAAATGTTACTTAAAAATAAACAGTCTTAAACTAGATTAATCTAGAGCTCTTTGTCCATTGTTTTTTACTTTAGCTGGTGTTGTGGCATTTGGGGGAAGGAGGGGGCAGTGTGTGGCTAGAAATCGAAATCAGTGACGTCCTCTGCTGATTTTCTTCCTTGTGACTGACTATGTACGATATCACAGCTTGTATATGATACAGATAGATTTGCATGAGTTATGTGTTACGAAAATAGTATGAAAGGCTTTTATATGACAGTTGATCTCTTACAATTTCATCATTTTGCCGCTTCACTTGCATCACTGGTTTAATGGCGCAGCTGTTGATTGACATTACACTATTGCACATTGTAATTTGTCACTGATTGCCAACGTAATTCACTGCACAATTTGCTTCGATGTTATACACAACACAAGATGGCGGACTGTAGCATGTGAGTCTGTATCGATTATCGAGGTTTTGTATCGATATTCTTGCTACTGACAGATTTGTAGTCAATTATTTACACTGACATATCTAGAATCTATTGAGTTAGAACTGGCTTAAGAATGTTGAAGAATTTTGAGTTTTTAGTTCGCTTATTACATTAGGAATGTTATCTCCATGCTTTGTGTCATGTATGAAAATTTCCATTTCTTCCATGATATCCATTCTTTTACTTTTTCCTATTTCGTGTAAAATTTCGAGGTTGTCTTCGATTTTTAAAGGGTGGTCTGTGTCTTTAATGAGAGTTGCTACTGCTGATTTGTTACATTTATCAAGCCTGTAGCAGTCTAAATGTTCTTTGAATCGGGTTCTGAAATTTCTGCCTGTTTGGCTGATATAATATTTTTTACATGGGCTGCAGGTAATTTTGTAAATGCAGATGCATCAAGACGTGTATCTGGTGGTTTTATATTGTGAATAAGCTTCTTACGTAGGTGGTTGTTGGTGCTGAAGCTGATGTTTACTTCTGTGTTTTTGAATAGTTTTGCTAATTTGTCAGATACTATTCCAAGATATGGCATTATTACACATTTGACTGCTGGGCCAGTGTCAGTTGTGAGTGTAGTTTGATGTTGTTTGTTCAGTTTATTTTTTTATCTGTTGTGACATGGTATTAATTAGAGAAGGGTCATATCCATTGTATAAGATCGAAGCAATTTGTGCAGTGAACTACGTTGGCAATCAGTGACAAATTACAATGTGCAATAGTGTAATGTCAATCAACAGCTCCGCCATTACACCAGTGATGCAAGCGAAGCAGCAAGATCATGAAATTGTAAGTGATCAACTGTCATATAAAAGCCTTTCACGCTATTTTCGTAGCACATAACTGATGCAAATCTATCTGCATCCTATACAGGCTCTGATAAACATAGTCAACCACAAAGAAGAAAACCAGCAGAAGACATCACTGATTTCGATTTCTAGCCATACACTGCCCCCCTCCTTCCCCCCAAATGCCACACCAGCAGCTACAGTAAAAAAAACAATGGACAAAGAGTTCTAGATTAACCTAGTTTAAGACTGTTTATTTTTAAGTAACATTTCTCTGTATGTATGTATGAACGCCTGAAGATGAACAGAACATGTTCGAAACGGGTTGCATTATGTTATGTTAAGCATAAAATAAAAAGTGACTGGTAGCGGAAACTTGAAATAAATAATTAGGTCTTTCACGATTGGAGGAGGTATACCATGACTTTAGTCAGGTAGGTGTAGATGACACGAAAAGAGCAGGGAGGTAAAATTAGAGAGATTCGTCGAGATCTGGGGGGTTAGCAGCAAACGTTCTTCCTGCACGCCGTTCGAGAGTAGAACAGGAAAAGGGGGAATTTAAAGTGGTACACTAAGGAACCTTTGCCACACACCGTAGCATGGCAAGTGGAGTGTAGATGCAGATGATTTACCACAGGAGCACGCCGTCTGATGAGTGACCGAGAATTGGATCGGAATTTCACACTCTATCTCTCCCCTCCCAGCAATACAACCACTCCAAATCAAACAGTTCAAATGGCTCTGAGCACTATGGGACTTAACATCTGAGGTCATCAGTCCCCTAGAACTTAGAACTACTTAAACCTAACTAATCTATCACTCACATCCATCCCCGAGGCAGGATTCGAACCTGCAACCGAAGCGGTCTCGCTGTTCCAGACTGAAGCGCCTAGGACCGCTCGGCCACGACACTTCAGAGCCACCTATCATGGAGCAGTGTGCTGAGGTAAGGGAGCCTCCTTGTCTCTCCAGGAAACTAGTCATCCTTAGTACTGCAACACAGTGGCCGGGCAGAGCTTTAACGATTTGCGAAGAGGGCACTCGTAAATAAATCGGAAGAGCAGAGGGGGAGCGGAGATCCGGCGCGAAACTTCAGCGGGGCTTTAGCGAGCGCGCGCGGCGGCCAGGTAAGGCAGGTAAGAATTTATTACCGCGGGATTTGCAGGGGCGGCCCCCGCCGAGGTATAATGGCGATATTCAGCAGCCGGGCCGACCCCGGAGCGAGTTTAACGAAGTGCTCGCGGATGATACGGTCTCCCCGTTTTATGGGCGCTCTTTATTAATGGAGGCGGCGGCGGCGGCGGCGGCGGCGGCGGCGGCGGCGGCGGCCGGAGAAGCGCGAGCGGGCCTATAAACCAGGCCGAGCCCGGGCCTGGTGGGGGGGGGGGGGAGGAGGGCCCTCGTGTAAATTGCTGTCCGCCGTCTGCTGTCTGCCGTTGCCGTGTCTGCTGTTGCTGTCTGCCCGGCCGCCTCGATTTGTCGCGGTCATTAACGGCCCGGGAAGGGAAATTTACGACCGCTTGTTGGAAATTCACTGCCTAGGAGCGGCGCCGCGGCTTCTCGCCGCTACAGTATCGCTGGCACGGTGGGTGGTTAAAAAACACTGCCACGAGGTATCACCCGTGCTCGATGTGGCGCGTAAAATTGTCAAGTACATATTTCTCTCTCCCTTTTGTTACATAGTTCGTTAGATTTTAGCGACTCCTCTAGTGACTACAAGAGGCCATATTAACTCTCCACACACAACCATTGGTTTGCCTCTACACAGCGGTAACGTAAGAATGCTTACAGTGACCTGGGTGCCTATTCTGTTTCTTTCCGCCACTGTGCCGATCGTCTCGGTACCCAAGAGCACCGAACGGTCTAGTACTCGAATTAGAGGCCCTGCGTTATTCAGTATGCATTTCGGTAGCGATACCGTTCGGGTCTAAAGAACCGAAGCGCTGTTGTCGATTCGCGTCGCGCAAGCCAATCAAAAGCGAGCGGCCGCAGATCCGCGCATGCGCACTGCAGCGCGCACAGCGTCACGAACACAAAGCGGCTAGCAGACGACACAGGTGCGCTATTCTTCCAAGTACCGAAAATTGCGTTTACGTTGCCGTGACGCATGACGCCGCGTTCCATCGAACTGACGTGCCCGCCTCCATCGCTCTTGCCTCCTCCTTAACAGTACCGGGCACACTATATCCATTGCCAAGATTCTCAGCTGAAATGCATACAATTTTTTTACAGTATCTCTGACCGCATGTTTCCATGCATGCATAATAACGATAGCGTATTAGACTGTATTGTGCAGATTGTCGTAAATGCCGCATTATGTCATCTTATTCTCATTCACACTGACATGGTGTTTTGGATTTTACGCTTCTGAAAATGAGTTAGGAATACTATGTAGTACCACACTGTACTAATACATCTATAAAACCACCCGGAAAATTGATTCTGAGAGCTTCAAAGAATAAGAAGGTAAACAAAATGTGGTTATAACTCGCTCCTAGAGATCCAAATGATTAAGTAGCCCACTTCCCTATGTGATACATCAACGATTTGCGTCGTAAAAGCAAAATTGAAAACAAAAAAAAAACTTATTTTCGAGAGCTCCTGCACTTCGTCGAAGCTTATAGCATGCATCTCATGAATGAAAATGTTTCGTATATGATGCTACAGTCTAAAAATATTGCGGCAGAGTTCTTTCATCTCTGTCTACTGAGGTTGAGGATTCGATCGCAGATAAACACTTGTGACAAGCAAGATTATGAAGATGACTACTGCTAGTTACATTCCCAGTAATTTAAGTTGTGCTCTTAGATTCCTGTCTAATCTAATACTCGGAAATCGCTACATATTCGGAAACAACGGTGAATTATTTCTGACAAGAAAAAATATGAAGGTCGCTGTCGGTTGTTTCACTCACAGCAATTTCATCTCCAGCGATTTCATATTTCGTTTTTTAAACACACAGAAATCACGAAATCATTATTGAGGAAGTGCACTCTTACATGTAAGTAATAACGAATATTGCAGGAAAGTCTTAACTTACACGAATAACAATGTCTGAGAACGCGTTGCATATACGAAGAGGAATAAACTTTTTTTTAGCATCCATCCATGCGCGAACCCGCGTCCTTTCGTGTCGCATTCCCGAGCGCCAAACAACAGACACGCCGTCATCAATTCTTTTAGTATTGTGTAGACTGTAGAGGCACGTAGGCTGACTTCGTTGCCAAACTGTGCTGTGTAAGTCATAAATGCTTGATAGTTTGAAAGGTTTCCAATACAGGCTTCACATAATTGCATTCCCTTGTTACTTGGAAGTTGTAAACACGTTTCGATTGTTACTAACTAAACCATTTGTGGGAAAAAGGCACTAGTAACGTCAGTTGACACTCATGTAATATACATAAGCAGAGCCGATGTCTTGATATTTGTGTTGTTGTTGTTGTGCTCTTCAGTCCTGAGACTGGTTTGATGCAGCTCTCCATGCTACTCTATCCTGTGCAAGCTTCTTCATCTCCCAGTACCTACTGCAACCTACATCCTTCTGAATCTGTTTAGTGTATTCATCTCTTGGTCTCCTCCTACGATTTTTACCCTCCACGCTGCCCTCCAATACTAAATTGGTGATCCCTTCGTGCTTCGGAATATGCCCTACCAACAGATCCCGTCTTCTAGTCAAGTTGTGCCACAAATTTCTCTTCTCCCCAATCCTATTCAGTACCTCCTCATTAGTTATGTGATCTACCCATCTAATCTTCAGCATTCTTCTGTAGCACCACATTTCGAAAGCTTCTATTCTCTTCTTGTCCAAACAATTTACCGTCCATGTTTCACTTCCATACATGGCTACACTCCATACAAATACTTTCAGAAATTACTTCCTGACACTTAAATCTATACTCGATGTTAACAAATTTCTCTTCTTCAGAAACGCTTTCCTAGCCATTGCCAGTCTACATTTTATATCCTCTCTACTTCGACCATCATCAGTTATTTTGCTCCCCAAATAGCAAAAGTCCTTTACTACTTTAAGTGTCTCACTTCCTAATCTAATACCCTCAACATCACCCGACTTAATTCGACTACATTCCATTATCCTCGTTTTGCTTTTGTTGATGTTCATCTTATATCCTCCCTTCAAGACACCGTCCATTCCGTTCAACTGCTCTTCCAAGTCCTTTGCTGTCTCTGACAGAATTACAATGTCATCGGCGAACCTCAAAGTTTTTATTTCTTCTCCATGGATTTCAATACCTACTCCGAATTTTTCTTTTGTTTCCTTTACTGCTTGCTCAATATACAGATTGAATAGCATCGGGGAGAGGCTACAACCCTGTCTTACTCCCTTCCCAACCACTGCTTCCCTTTCATGTCCCTCGACTCGTATAACTGCCATCTGGTTTCTGTACAAATTGTAAATAGCCTTTCGCTCCCTGTATTTTACCACTGCCACCTTCAGAATTTGGAAGAGAGTATTCCAGTCAACATTCTCAAAATCTTTCTCTAAGTCTACAAATGCTAGAAACGTAGGTTTGCCTTTCCTTAATCTTTCTTCTAAGGTAAGTCGTAAGGTCAGTATTGCCTCACGTGTTCCAATATTTCTACGGAATCCAAACTGATCTTCCCCGAGGTCGGCTTCTACTAGTTTTTCCATTCGTCTGTAAAGAATTCGTGTTAGTATTTTGGAGCTGTGGCTTATTAAACTGATTGTTCGGTAATTCTCACATCTGTCAACACCTGCTTTCTTTGGGATTGGAATTATTATATTCTTCTTGAAGTCTGAGGGTATTTCGCCTGTTTCATACATCTTGCTCACCAGATGGTAGAGTTTTGTCAGGACTGGCTCTCCCAAGGCCGTCAGTAGTTCCAATGGAATGTTGTCTACTCCGGGGGCCTTGTTTCGACTCCGGTCTTTCAGTGCTCTGTCAAACTCTTCACGCAGTATCTTATCTCCCATTTCATCTTCATCTACATTCTCTTCCATTTCCATAATATTGTCCTCAAGTACATAGCCCTTGTATAGACCCTCTATATACTCCTTCCACCTTTCTGCCTTCCCTTCCTTGCTTAGAACTGGGTTGCCACCTGAGCTCTTGATATTCATACAAGTGGTTCTCTTCCCTCCAAAGGTCTCTTTAATTTTCCTGTAGGCAGTATCTATCTTACCCCTAGTGAGACAAGCCTCTACATCCTTACATTTGTCCTCTAGCCATCCCTGCTTAGCCATTTTGCACTTCCTGTCGATCTCATTTTTGAGACGTTTGTATTCCTTTTCGCCTGCTTCATTTACTGAATTTTTGTATTTTCTCCTTTCATCAATTAAATTCAATATTTCTTCTGTTACCCAGGGATTTCTACTAGCCCTCGTCTTTTTACCTACTTGATTCTCTGCTGCCTTCACTACTTCATCCCTCAAAGCTACCCATTCCTCTTCTACTGTATATCTTTCCCCCATTCCTGTCAACTGTTCCCTTATGCTCTCCCTGAAACTCTCTACAACCTCTGGTTCCTTCAGTTTATCCAGGTCCCATCTCCTTAAATTCCCACCTTTTTGCAGTTTCTTCAGTTTCAATCTGCAGTTCATAACCAATAGATTGTGGTCAGAATCCACATCTGCCCCTGGAAATGTCTTACAGTTTAAAACCTGGTTCCTAAATCTCTGTCTTACCATTATATAATCTATCTGATACCTATTAGTATCTCCAGGATTCTTCCAGGTATACAACCTTCTTTTATGATTCTTGAACCAAGTGTTAGCTATGATTAAGTTATGCTCTGTGCAAAATTCTACAAGGCGGCTTCCTCTTTCATTTCTTCCCCCCAATCCATATTCACCTACTATGTTTCCTTCTCTCCCTTTTCCTACTGACGAATTCCAGTCACCCATGACTATTAAATTTTCGTCTCCCTTCACTACCTGAATAATTTCTTTTATCTCGTCATACATTTCATCAATTTCTTCATCATCTGCAGAGCTAGTTGGCATATAAACTTGTACTACTGTAGTAGGCATGGGCTTTGTGTCTATCTTGGCCACAATAATGCGTTCACTATGCTGTTTGTAGTAGCTAACCCGCACTCTTATTTTTTTATTCATTATTAAACCTACTCCTGCATTACCCCTATTTGATTTTGTATTTATAACCCTGTATTCACCTGACCAGAAGTCTTGTTCCTCCTGCCACCGAACTTCACTAATTCCCACTATATCTAACTTTAACCTATCCATTTCCCTTTTTAAATTTTCTAACCTACCTGCCCGATTAAGGGATCTGACATTCCACGCTCCGAGCCGTAGAACGCCAGTTTTCTTTCTCCTGATAACGACATCCTCCTGAGTAGTCCCCGCCCGGAGATCCGAATGGGGGAGTATTTTACCTCTGGAATATTTTACCCAAGAGGACGCCACCATCATTTAATCATACAGTAAACCTGCATGCCCTCGGGAAAAATTACGGCCGTAGTTTCCCCTTGCTTTCAGCCGTTCGCAGTACCAGCACAGCAAGGCCGTTTTGGTTATTGTTACAAGGCCAGATCAGTCAATCATCTAGACTGTTGCCCTTGCAACTACTGAAAAGGCTGCTGCCCCTCTTCAGGAACCACACGTTTGTCTGGCCTCTCAACAGATACCCCTCCGTTGTGGTTGCACCTACGGTACGGCTATCTGTATCGCTGAGGCACGCAAGCCTCCCCACCAACGGCAAGGTCCATGGTTCATGGGAGGGGGGGGGTCTTGATATTTAATGATCTTTAAACTCTTATTTACATAAAAATAACACATATTTTGAGAAAATATTGACCGAAAACGTTTTTTTTATGTAATCATTCGCAGTAAAAACCTAACCTAACCATACTTCTAACAAAGGAAAATAATCTTTTATGAGCTCACTTTCCAACCAGATGCGTCCTCTGGTCATTCTTTAGTAGCACAATCACTAGATCCAAAGCTAGAACCGCTAAATATGTTTAAAGTAACAAATTATAGGTGTACATAAACCACAGCTCACCGATCGACAGCGCCAGACCGAAATCCAAAACCTCTCGGTACAATTGTCGTAAAATCTGTGGGAGAACTGTTCGGTAACAAGTCTCAGAAGCTTACTGAAAAGGATATTTCGATAAAGAACCGAAATTGACGTCACTACCGAGACTAACCTACTACACCGATCTGAGTGAACGAAACAGAATAGGGTCCCAGGGCGCGAAAGGTGACCGCTTCGTTTTGTTCTCTTGGAGAGTGCTGCAGGCCACTCGCAAACATTTAAAACCATTCAAAGACATTTCTTTGGTATTGTCAGCAAGTTTAGTGGCAATAAATTTAATTACCTCTCTTACAAGACCTGCGTCTTATCAAACAGTAAGCTGGCGGCTGTGGCCGAGCGGTTCTAGGCCCTTCATTACGGAACCGCGCTGCTGCTACAGTCGCAGGTTCGAATCCTGCCTTGGGCATGGATCTGTGTGATCTCCTCAGGTTAGGTAGGTTTAAGTAGTTCTAAGTGTAGGGGACTGATGACCTCAGATGTTAAGTCCCATAGTGCTTAGAGCCATTTGAACCAAACAGCAGAGAATGATGAACAAGAGAAATCCAACCCCTGCACACTGAATTTTTTATAAATAAACAACATACCTTCTCCTATGTAACTAAATTTCCTGTCATGAGATACTTCCTCTCCAGCACAGAGCTGTCAATTTCCTGGTAGGCAAGGGTTATCAAATTGATAAGAGTGAGTGTGGGATATTCAAATAACTCAGGCCGGAAAGTCTACCTGAATCAGTGAAGGGGGTTGGAGGTTTCCTGGGGGTTTGGGGGGATGAGGGGGAGGGGTATGGGAACAACAGGTTAAGGACCTGTCAATGAAAAGCAAGGATTATCTGGAGTGGGGTCATAATCCACTTAGCAGAACAATACATTAAAGACATGTCAGTCAAAAGAGAATATATGCTTGTCCCTGATGTAGGCAACCTGCACTAACAAAATGCATATGCACCTGCTTTGTCCCACTACTGTCTGATGTAAGGTGAGTGACAAGTTCATTTGCACATTTTGAAAAAAAAAAAAAATCATTGTGACAGCTATTAGCTACAATTGGGGGTAAAAAGTCATCTTTTAGCCTTCACAATCACGTGTTTATCAATTTTGTATTCACACTACATTTAGGGTAATGGTGCCCCATCAGTCATACTGGCCAGTTCCCTAAAGGGGCAAAGTGAGAAAACGTCAGCTCAGGCTGAACATATATTTTGTAAAATTTTTAGCTTCTTTCAAGACAATGGAATTGATGATAGTGTTATGGGACCATTTTTCCCAGACTGTCCAATAACCCAAATGAAAAAGTAAGCATCAAATCTGAATAAACTATTCTCTATTTCATAAATAAAATACGAAATTAATACCTGTGTTTGCCAGTGTTTAATTACAGTGTGACAATTATTTAACTATATGAAAAAAACGTAAATTACAAACAGCGTGGTAAACACACTTTATTCAACATGTAAACGTCACTAGAGATATTGGGATTTAGGTTATGACACGTTAGATATGCGTGCCATCATTGGCGATGATGTGGGGAAATTCTGCAGTACCTGCTGAAGTGTCGGAACATCGATGCTGTCGATGACCTATTGAATGGCTGTTTTCAGCTCAGCAATGGCTTTGGGATTACTGCTGTACACCTTGCCTTTAATATAGCCCCATAAAAAGGAGTCGCATGTGTTTAGATCCGGAGAATATGGTGGCCAATCGAGGCCCATTCCAGTGGCCTCTGGGTGCCCCATAGCCAGAATGCAGTCGCCGAAGTGCTCCTCCAGGACATGAAACACTCTCCTCCATCGATGGGGTCCGAGCTCCATCTTGCATGAACCACATCTTGCAAAACCTTCACGTACCGTTCAATAGTCACCGTGCCATCAAGGAATATCGCACCAATTTTTCCGTGACTGGACATTGCACACCACACAGTCTCCTGTTGAGAGTGAAGAGGCTTCTCCATCGCGAAACGCGTATCCTCAGTTCCCCAAATGCGCCAGTTCTGCTTATTGACGAAGCCATCCAGATGAAAGTGGACCTCGTCGTTAAAGCAAACCATGCATGTGCATACTAACTCCCACCATGTCCTGGGGCGAACCGTGCAGTTTGAACGTCCTAATGCAAACCGTTTATGAGAAGTTATGACCATTTTATTTAATATAGTACAATAGTTTTCACCCGCTATGTAGATTACAATTTCCTGAACTGAACGGTATGTGGAAATTTGGAAATTTGTGGTAAAGTATAACGAGACCAAACTGCTGAAGTCATCTGTCCCTAAGCCTACACACAACTTGTTGATGGCGTTGTGGTCTTCAGTCCTGAGACTGGTTAGATGCAGCTCCCCATCTCCCCATGCTACTCTATCCTGTGCAAGCTTCTTCATCTCCCAGTACCTACTGCAGCCTACATCCTTCTGAATCTGCTTAGTGTATTCATCTCTTGGCCTCCCGCTACGATTTTTACCCTCCACGCTGCCCTCCAATACTTAATCGGCGATCCCTCGATGTCTCAGAACATGTCCTACCAACCGATCCCTTCTTCTAGTCAAGTTGTGCCACAAATTTCTCTTCTCTCCAATTCTATTCAATACTTCCTCATTAGTTATGTGATCTACCCATCTAATCTTCAGCATTCTTCTGTAGCACCACATTTCGAAAGCTTCTATTCTCTTCTTGTCCAAACTATTTATCGTCCACGTTTCACTTTCATACTTGGCTACACTCCACACAAATACTTTCAGAAACGACTTCCTGACATTTAAATCAATACTCGATGTTAACAAATTTTTCTTCTTCAGAAACGCTTTCCTTGCCATTGCCAGTCTACATTTTATATCCTCTCTACTTCGACCATCATCAGTAATTTAGCTCCCCAAATAGCAAAACTGCTTTACTACTTTAAGTGTCTCGTTTCCTAATCTAATTGCCTCAGCATCACCCGACGTAATTCGACTACATTCCATTATCCTCGTTTTGCTTTTGTTGATGTTCATCTTATACACTCCTTTCACTACTTAATCTAACTTAAACTAACTTACGCTACGGACAACATACACACCCATGCCTGAGGGAGGACTCGAACCTCCGACGGGGGAAACCGCACGGACCGTGACAAGGCGCCTTAGACCCTGCGGCTACCCCGCGCGGCGAACGGTATGTGCACCTATATAAGAAGCCTGTATGAAAGCAAGTTGTACTTGGCTGCAGGAGAGGAGATACATGATGGATCGTAAAAACCGTCAGACGAAACAGCCCCCCAGCAGAATTGGACGAAGGATCAGTTGCAGCAGTAAGGCACCACAGCGAGAGGTCAGAATAGACATTGCTTTGAAAGAAGTCGCCTTGGCTCTGGGAGCGCCAAAATCACAATACAGATATCACCTCCAAGATATGTGGGGACAACAGAGACATTGTTTTTTAACGAGCTGTGTGTGGTCAAAGGTTGTGTGTCATTTTGGCAGAATCCTGGAGGACTAGCAATTGTGGATTGAACTGAAGGCAGTCGGAAATCGTAGAAATACGTGCTCTGTTAAGATAACTTCTTATAAAGTTGAATGGGAACGGAGAAGATTAGGGCTCATTTGAAAATTGTGAGACACTGATGCCACACCCAGGTCACACAAGCCTGAATGTTTAACCAAATATAAGAACAGGTAGCAGCGGTTATCCTAGATAATTTAGAAGTGGGAGTAAGAAACACAACACTGCTTACCCTGATTGATAATTCGAATACAGACACACACACACACACACACACACACACACACACACACACACACACACACACACACACACACACACACACACACACACACACACACACAGTGAGTGAGAGAGAGAGAGAGAGAGGGGGAGGGGGGAGAGAGTATGACACAGTTTTGGAGTGGCAAACGCAATTAATTTTGTAACCGATTAATATCTGAAATGAGAATAAGGGAGGAACACTGGAGTCTTTAAAGACACCTTCTTACTGGTCAGTACTGGCAATATTTATCGTTCAGCAATCAAAATTAGACTACATGAGAAAAACGCAGAGAATCATGTTTTCCTTGTGATAAGCGCACTGCAGAAAGCTACACTACTGGCCATTAAAATTGCTACATCAAGAAGAACTGCAGGTGATAAACGGGTATTTATTGGACAAATATATTATACTAGAACTGACATGTAATTACATTTTCACACAATTTGGATGCACAGATCCTGAGAAATCAGTACCCAGAACAACCACCTCTGGCCGTAATAACGGCCTTGTTACGCCTGAGCATTGAGTCAAACAGAACTTGGATGTTGTGTACAGGTACAGCTGCCCATGCAGCTTCAACACGATACCACAGTTCATCAAGAGTAGTGACTGGTGTACTGTGACGAGCCATTTATTTGGTGAGAAATCTGGAGAATGTGATGGCCAGGGCAAAAGTCGAACATTTTCTGTATCCAGAAAGGCCCATACAGGACGTGCAACATGCGCTTGTGCATTATCCTGCTGAAATATAGGGTTTCGCAGGGATAGAATGAAGGGTAGAGCTACGGGTAGTAACACATCTGAAATGTAACGTCCACTGTTCAAAGTGCCGTCAATGCGAACAAGACCTGACCGAGACGTATAACCGATGGCACCCCATACCATCACGCCGGGTGATGCGCCAGTATGGCGATGACGAATACACGCTTCCAATGTGCGTTGACCGCGATGTCGCCAAACACGGATGCGACCATCACGATGCTGTCAACAGAACCTGAATTCACCCGAAAAAATTACGCTTTGCCATTCGTGCACCCAGGTTCGTCGTTGAGTACACCATCGCAGGCGCTCCTGTCTGTGATGCAGCGTCAAGGGTAACCGCAGCCATGGTCTCCGAGCTGATAGTCTGTGCTGCTGCAAAGGTCGTCGAACTTTTCGTGCAGATGGTTGTTGTCTTGCAAACGTCCCCATCTGTTGACTTAGGGATCGAGACGTGGGTGCACGATCCGTTACAGCCATGCGGATAAGATGCCTGTCATCTCGACTGCTAGTGATACGAGGCCGTTGGAATCCAGCACGGCGTTCCGTATTACCCTCCTGCACCCACCGATTCCATATTCTGCTAACAGTCATTGGATCTCGACCAACGCGAGCAGCAGTGTCGCGATACGATAAACCGTAATCGCGATAGGCTCCTATCCGACCCTTATCAAAGTCGGAAACGTGTTGGTACGCATTTCTCCTCCTTACACGAGGCATCGCAACAACCTTTCACCAGGAAACGCCGGTCAACTGCAGTTTGTGTTGAGAAATCGGTGGGAAACTTTCCTCATGTCAGCACGTTGTAGGTGTCACCACCGGTGCCAACCTTGTGTGAATCGTCTGAAAAGCTGATCATTTGCATATCACATTATCTTCTTCCTGTCGGTTAAATTTCACATCTGTAGCACGTCATCTTCGTCGTGTAGCAATTTTAATGGCCAGTAGCGTAATTCCTATTACATTGTCTTGACAGCTAGGCATCTTCCCGAGCAACTTTCAGATCTCAGTGTCTTGATAGGCGGACTTTACCTAGGAGACAAGACACACACACACACACACACACACACACATACATACACACACACACACACACACACACACACACACACACACACACACACACACACACACACACACACGTTGTTGGCACAGGTGCAGTTTCTGATTTTGCCACTACCTCGGCAACTAATCGTGGGTATTTTAGATCCAGCCACAACACTGAGGTGAATTCTAGGGAAAGTCGAGTCATTTTTAACGATGTTCTGTAACTTCATTCTTAATTATTAACACTTGTTAGTTGTTAGAGGATTAAGATGATTTCCACTCTACCAATAGATACAAGTGCATACCCTCCTGTGGTGTGTTCTACCCTTCTGCACTAACCTTCAGCAATTACAATACTACCTTCACGAATGTAAACGTTTATGCAGATATGCATTCATTGGAAACCACATTCCAGATCACTAATGTGCCAAGGTAATAGTTTATTATAATCAATGACTGTAAGAACAATGCCGTTTGCATTTACATGTAATAATCTGCGTCACTTGTGTGTTTTCCCTAATTTCGTACTAAATCGAATCCCTTTATCATTGTTTTGGTGGGAAGTGCTCCTTTTGTGTCAAATATACAGGGCGACATTAATATAGTCAATTAAAGATCGAATTTAAAGGCACCTGCAACAGAGTGTCTGGTTCTAATAGGACAACAATATTTCATAAAATAAGTGTACTACGGCATTAGTGTATTAACAGCTTGGTGAAAAGCCATGTTCTCTAATTATGGCTGCTTGGGATTCCGAAGCAACTGGCGTTCTGCTACAGCAAAACTATTCAGTGTCTCAAGATACATACTTGAAAGAAAAAAAAAATTGCGATGTTACTGAGATAACAAAGTTATTTACATGTTTCTTGAGGTGTGTATTGACCCATAGCAAGAGGAACAGTTCCTTAAACATCGCTTTGACATGGAACGAAGATATTAGGGCATATCAGTAACTGATTTATGTCACATGGTATTTAGATTGGTGAGCGGAATAATCTACTACCGCCATTCAAAAAAGAGAAAAAAATATAGCCAAATTCTGGGTGGCATAATACAGAAAGAGACAACTAGACATAACCCTTAGGAAACCAGATTCCGCTTCATCTGAATCATATTTTTCCTTTTCTCTGTCTCTGGTCTCTTTCCCCTACCTACCAGGAAAAGTGGACATTTTGGAGATTATCATTGAAGCTCACTTTTTTGCTGCAAAATGAGGATTTGAATAATGATACAGTTGATACACGGAAGGTGGAAGGATTATGGAGGGCTATACAAGGGAAATGCACTCGAAGGCAGTAATATAAAAAGGAAAAGAGGAATAAATAAATATGAGGGGGGTATGATACTGCGAGAAGAATGTGACAGACTACCGAAAAACATAAGTGGAAACAAGACCCCTAGAGTAGATGATATTCCCTTAGAATTACTGAAATCTTTAGCCAGCCGTGATAAAACTATTCGATCTTGTGTGCAAGATGTATGAGGAAGGCGACATACCCTCAAACTGAAAGAAACATGTAACAATTCCGGGTCCGAAGAAGGCAAATGCTGATAGGTGTGAATACGCCCGAACCATCAGTTTGATATGTCATTCTTGCGAAACATTGACTGGAATTATTTACAAAGCAATGGAAAAACTGGCAGAAGCCGACTTCAGAGCTTAATTGGGTTCTAGAGAAATGTAGGAACACGCGAGCCAATGCTGTCCCTACGAGTTATAAGATCACTTAAAGAAAGGCAAACCTAAGAGTGTAGCATTTACAGAATCAGAGAATATTTTTGACAATGTCGACTGGTATATGCTCATTGTAATTTGCAATAGCAGGGATAAAATACAGGAAGTGAATGATAATTTAAATTTCGTACGGAAACCAGAATGCAGTTGTAATAATCGATGGGCATAAAAGGGTGTAAGACAGGATTGTGACGTATTCGCGATTAAAACTTAGCGATCTGTTAATGACATTGTAATTCTTTCAGAGACTGCAAAGGATTTGGTAGGCCGTATTAATGGAATGGATGGTATCTCGGTATCTCGAAACGATGGTAGAAGATGAATATCAACTAAAGGAGAAGAAAGGTAGGGAATTAAATCACATGGTGGTGAAGGAATTGGGTTAGGATATGAGACATTAAAAGTAAAGGATAAGTTCTGCTAACAGGGCAGAAAAATGTGTGGCGATGGCCGAAGTAGGGAGGATACAAAACACAGACTGCCTATAGCCCGAAAAACATTTCTGGAAGAAGAGAAATTTGTTAACACCGAATATAGTAAGTATTAAGAAATCTTTTCTGCTGGTATTTGTCTGGAGTGTAGCCATGTTCGGATGTGGAATGTGGACGATAAACATTTCAGGCAAGAAGAGAATAGAAGCTTTTCAAATGCTGTGCTGTAGAACAATGGTGAAGTACCTAATGAGGAATGGAGTGTAATAGGCGAGAACAGAAATTTTTGCCATAGTTAACTAAAAGAAGACAATGATTTATAAAACAAACCCAGGGCGTCAATGAATCATCAGTTTACTATTGCAGACCAGCATGGGGAGTAAAAATTGTTGAGAGAGACCAAGGGCTGCATACAATAAGCAGGTTCGAATGGATATAGTTAAAGTAGTTGCTTAAAAATGGAGAGGCTTTCACAGGGTAGACTAACACGGGGAGCTGCATTAAACCAGTCTTTGGACTGAAGACAGCAACAACAACAGTGGTGCCCTTACAATGTTCATAATATTCATAGTGATTTTTCGATGTTTACTAGGGACAGGAAAAATCGACTGGTTAAAACCGATCTGGCATTTTAGTTCTCAGTAACCGGTATTTTTCGATGTTTGTTTGATCTCGGTTATAACATGTGTTTTTTTATTTTTTACAAATAACCAGATTAAAAAACCGAAATAACAACTAGCCATAGCAGCAATGCTAGAAATTTTAGTTTTTAAACAAGCCTTTTTCAAAAGCGAGTAATTTTTATTCGTAAAATTTCCATTGCTTTGAAATGTTGCGTTATTATAGAAACTGGGAAGAGTGATCAATGTTATTTTAATAACAGTGCTGACAGAAACGAGCAACAAACACATGCCACGAGAATTGGTACAGAATTGCTCAGTTAATAATCTACCTGTTACGATGTGACGTGGCCCATTGGATGTTACTCGTGTACATGGTGTGTGCAAGACTTGCCTCACCTGGTCTGCACTTTTAGTTTCACGTTGTCATCATCGGATATTACACGTATTAGAGAATGACACGACCTCTAGTCTTGACGTATTTTACGAAGTACAGTAACACTGAAGTACAATGTTCCGTTTGATTTAAAATATTAAGAAAGGTAGGAATCACAACAGATTACCGACGTCATATAAGGAGAAAACTTGAAACTTAGCAATTCATTCATAGTTTACGATAAAAATAGAGAGTAGGTGACGCAATGTCGGTGTCTGCATAACATGTGTTTATGTGCTTGTAGTCCTTGGAAACGGACAAATTAACACAAAAACAGAGTTGTCTAATGTTAGTTTTAACTCTTCACTGACTATTCGTAGTTCATAAATAGTGGTATGATTGTCAATTACAACATGATTTTTGAGCTGAGCTTTACAAAATTAGAATCAATAGCAGAATACTGATGATTTTTTGTAGTATTAACCGCTTATCACTTTTCAGAAAAAGCAGCAAATAGCGGGCAGAATGAGTTTCCTTCCATTGGCCTACTTAATTTAAGGTTTTGATTCTATGTATCTTGAAACTAAAATAGTAAAAGTTCTTCAATATTTGTTCTATTTCTGCAACATTTGAGGCAATAATGGTAATAAAAAGCCGGTTATTTCAGTAACAGGTTATTTTGGGTGGCTTTAAACTGGTGTTGAAAGGAAACTTATAGGATGGAAAACCGTTAGTTTCGGCGATAACTGCCATCCCTAATGTGTTCGCAAAAGTAGATGAAATATGTACAGGATCATTTAGGAGAAATCCATACATATAAAAATCAGTGTATGTATGATTGTATAATGGACAGTAAATAATTAATGAAACACTTCTTTTTCTCAGCCAATTTCGGTTGAAAAAAATGCAGAATTTGTAGTGGGACATCGTGGAATATTTCCTCTTCAGCCTCTATAGTTTCATTGTAAGGTGTTGTGGTCTCCTGATCTCCATTTCTTACATATTCAGACCTCACCGTCGTATTCGGCGTATCAAGGCATTTCATTTGAGCCCAAACTCGATAGGGTAGAGTCAATTTTACATATTTCCATTTAATCGATATGCAAATCTAATAAAAAAATCGCAAGTGCGCACCAAAATCAAAAAGTTACGGCTGGCGTACACAAACATTCAAGACATGATGGCCACAGGAGTTTTTGTTCAGCGGAGGCAACCAGCCTGCTGGAAAGTCCGTAGGAGGGTGAGTTAGCACGTGGCTGCGCCGGCCGGCCGACCGCCCAGGGGCCAAAACAGTTTTTGCCAGAGAAAAGGGATAATGGCCTGCGTGTTCACCTTAAAAGCAAATCGCACTGTACTGTTTTGGAGAGCCCCAGCATAAGTATTTTTGACGGACCTAATGCACAGTTTCAGAGTTCTCACAGATGGACAGTAAACTCCTAATGCAGATGCTATATATTTCCGGATTGGTCGGCTTAAACTGAGTGCCATTCTCCCGTTTGTAAGAGTAACGCTGATTGGCTGACTGTTTCTGACGCAATGAGCCAGAGGAGTGAGGGAAAGACAGCGGATGATATGCCCTTTCGCTTTTTGTGTGGAGGGAAGTCGTTCCGGTGAAGCTCTTTCAGCGGGAACACACAGTGGGAGCGAGAGCACTCGTGGGTGTATGCAGAGTATGAAGAACAAAGTGTCTACTCAGTACTGCACTGAGAGAGCACCTCTGTCGCTACCGAATCGGAGTTATACTCTATATTGAGTCGCTCGCGATTAAGAGTTTGTTCACTGTGTTGGCTGTGACACTAAATGTGTGGTGTGAACACAGAGTATTAGTTAGCAAATGTGGACAAACTCTGAGTGGCATTGTGGTGGACTGGTTATCTGACCCGTGTACCACGCCAATAGCTAGAGTAGGCGGCAGATAGGAGTCCTTGACTTCAAAAAGGCATACCGAGAGTTCGATTGGCGAAGGTCAATCCAGGTAGAAAGAGATAGTTTCCTTATTTTTCAGCGGCGAACGAAGCAGGCAGCAGTCGTCGCAGCTCACGGTATTGTGCGCTACAGTGTAGGCGAGCCCCATCTTTCCTCCATTAGAAATAACATACTTCATTCATGTCACTCCATTACATTTCTCACGCGACAGCCTCGACCATACTTAGAAAAATTCAGTCGGATAATTATTCAAGTTAAGTATGCGCGGCTCTGAGCCATTCTGCCGAGTGAATAACATTCTTAAAGAAAAGGGATAAAAGAGCTTTCCCACACTTAGTATATAATTTTCATTAACAGGATTCCTATCCATACAGTTTATAAATAAAAGTTTCACTTGATTTTCTCAGATCTTTGCAGTAAATAATGTTTACCGTTTGTTTAATGTGTAATGATGCATTAAGTGGTTCTGAAAGCGGTGCTGATATTCAAGACAATAAAAGCGGGTTAAAAGCTGTGAGCTATCTGGGGAAGTTAACCTTGCATTACTGAGCAATTGTTTCACCAGGTATCCATTCTACTTTACCAAACTCCCAACCAGACTAACATTAATTATAATCTTTTAATAGTCATCTTATGACAACTGGTGATATATATATATATATATATATATATATATATATATATATATATATATATATATATATATATATATATAAGAGAATTTAAATAAAAAAGAAATAAATCAGTTTATATTTGGACATTTATTTTAACATTGCTCATTGTTCCATTAAAATTTCAGCATATTAAACTTGATTCATAACTAAACTGGTGCCTTATTTAGGATTGTGAAAATGTGAGTTTGTAATCTTACAGAACACATCAAATATGGAGCCAAGATTGGGAGACTGCATACAACACTGCATTCATAAAATAACACACGAAGAACGTTGAAACATATACAAGAGGAAATTAACCACAACCAACCGATTCAATTTTCACCCAAAGAAGTTATGTTCGTAGCACAATCCTGTCCGTCAAGAAATTACCACACACTGGTATACTAAATTCATACTAACTCTCTGTGAAATCTTCCCGAAAAGAATATCTGTGGGCTACTTTCATGATTACACCATATGCTTCACGTGGTCAACTTGGTTTACACAAAGAGTGTAACTCCACAATAATTGTGGTGATTAAAATAAATTAGATCGAAAAGCAATTTACAAAAGAAAAACCTCGAACTGGTTACTATCGTCTTACTATTAACCTGATGGGTCAAACAGTTATATAAGCACGTGGTACTGGTCTCGCAAAGTACACCCCACGTGGGTTGAACATAAAGAAAAGTTGCTATATTGAAAAATATTGTCAAGACGAGACGTTATAATCACACAAGCATTCGCATTCAAGATTGATGATCTTAGCTAGTTACGGATCCTCAACACATGGTTCCACTTTACTCACAAAGTAGTGTCAAAGCAACTACTGGAAGATATTCTGAACTTCCTACACTGCGTTGCAATGTAAGATAACACAAGATATTTTGGATCTAAACCTGAAATAAAGGTGATTAACTTTTCAGTTAGGCTGAACTTAAGAAATCCATTGTCCTACAGACTTTGCAGAGACGCACTTAGCCAGAGATCTTACCACTTCAGACGCTCGCCGCTGACCGACTGGCGTGGCCCTGTACCGAGGGTGCTTCACAGATACAAACGGAAGTGACCAGAGAGGCAGCTTCCTATACCAACATGACAAGGGACGGACAGGACCATACCAAGAATAGAAACCTCTTTGCTTTTAGAATGCGTAGCTACATGTTCCGACGTTGGTCCTACTGTTCTCTAGCAGACAGGCTTGTCTGCTACCATCGAGCGTGCAACTAGAAATACATTTGCTCATTCATCATTTCACACAGAAGGGAAGGGGGTGACAGTATCTTATCATATATAGTATATAAAAGAAAGCGGATTTAGGTTTCATATGAGACTGTGTGACATGAATTACATATAAACTGTGTTTTAAAGTGTAGTAGTGTGACAAATCGTTCTTGTTTATGTGTAAAAGTAACACGTTTCACTGCTCAGTCTCCTCCCAGATACAGTCAGGAACACCACAGTAAATTTAGAAGAGGAATTTATGCCGTAAATGACAACAGGTTTAAGAAATTAACATGAAAGGAATCCAACAGAGACCTTTCAAATGTTGTTTTACACTAACTAGCAATACTCCGGTACCCAAGTATCCCACTAGTTACATAAGAAAACAAAATATTTTTGTGTCTTTTCCTTACAGTGGACGACTCCAGAAGATGTTTATTACTGAAAGTTTTACAGGCATTTTAAGTACATTAGGAGCGTCTGTCTGACTTCTGTAGTAGTGTGGGGTGGAAATTGCTTCTTGCAGGAGCCGAAGGGTACTCGTCAGATCAATCTGTTGAGCAACTCGTCAACATAACACCCACACACTTACATCATGCAGTTCCGATAGGTGGAAGTGCTATAGGTAGCTTTCAAAATGGCGTCCGTGACGGAGATGCGTTGCAGGCAGAGAGCTGTTATCAAGTTTGTTTTGGCAGAAAATCAGAGCATTGCAGATATTAATAGGCGCTTCCGGAAAATCTACGACCTGGTGGAGAAGAAAAGCACGGTGAATCGTTAGGCGAGGCATCTGTTGTCATGGCAGCAACTTCGCGGTCTTTGGCGTGCCGACTGGCCACACACTGGTGTGATTCCTCCGACATTAGAACGTGCGGACACTCTCACTCACTGTCGATCACCATCAGAAAGCTCGCTTCACAACTGGACGCCACTGTCGGTGGTGCTGACACATTCTTTCACTAGATGAGGTACTCAGAGGTGTGTGATCCCTGGACTCCTCGCTGCCTAACAGGAGATCATAAAGAGCAACAAACGACCATCTGTGCTGAGTTGCTTGCACGTTTCGAGGCTGATAGTGGCAATTTTGGCCGAATATCGTCTCAGGCGACGAAACGTGGATTTTCACTTGAAACCGGAAACGGAAGGGCAATACACTGAGTGGTGCCACACCACCAGTCCTCCGAAGAAAAAGTTGAAAGCCGCGTCTTCAGCCAGTAAGGTTATGGCGACCGTCATCTGTTTTACGTCCTCCCTTATGGTGCAACGATCATCTCTGAAGTGTACTGTACTATCCTCTGGAAACTGAAGAAATGACTTCAGCGAGTGCCTCGTCACAAAAACACAAACGAAGTTCTCCTTCTCCATGACAACGCAAGGCATCACACAAGTTGCGCAGTCGACTGGAGCTCACAAAACTTCATTGGACTGCTCCTTCTCATCCTCTCTACAGTCCAGATCTCGCACCTTGAGACTTCCATCTGTTTGGCGCAGTGAATGGTGCACTCGTGGGAAGCAGTACGTGTATGACGCAGAGGTTACTGACGCAGCGGGACGTTGGCTCCGACGTCGACCAGTAGAGTGTTACCACGCAGTCATACAGGCGCTCCCAGTAAGGCGGCGTAAGGCCGTCGCACTGAACGGAGATTACGCTGAAAAATAGGGTTACGTAACCAAAACGAGTGGGAAATAATACAATGCATTGGGATCTTGAATAAAAGCAACCCGATTTCGAGAAAAAATATGTTGCATTATTTATTGAACGCCCCTCTAAATCAGAGAGATCTAGGACAGGAAACAAGGCACAAAAAGCAGCAGAAAAATTATGCTGTTTGGCAAGCAAAACATCTATTTCCAAAGTAAAGAGGATATAAAATGCAGACGGACAATAGCAAAAAACTGTTCCTGAAAAAGAGTAACTCTTTTAACATTGAAAATAAAATAACGTGATAGCAAATCTTTTGTGAATGTATTTGTCTGGAGCATAGTCTTGCATAGAAGTGAACTGTGAAAACTACAGAGTACAAAGAAGGAGACAATAGAAGCTTCTGAAATGTGGTGCTGCAGAAGAATGCGAGAGAGTAGACGGTATGATCAAGTTACAGGTATAGAGGTACTGAATCGAACTGGGAGGGAAAAAAAATGTATGGCACAAGTTGAGTAAAAGAAGGGAGAGTGTGATACGTCACATCCTGAGAGAATCTGGGGGATAAAATTCAGCTTGCGTACAGTAAACAGATTCAGCACTCGTTACTCGGAGATGAAGAGGCGTGCACAAGATAGGGTAGCACGAAGAGCTGCATCAAACCAGTCTTTTGACTGAAGGCCTTAATAACACAATTCAGAATAATAAAATATCATATACGAGATAAAACCCCTCTTCTCAGCACCTGACCTTTCTAGTCCCAACAACTTGCTAAACTACCAAATTAAACTACTTAAATAGTCAGTTTTGGAGAAGAGTGGAAGATACTAATTCACTTGCAATTGTGGCAGATTCCATACAGGCCAGTTTGTCAGGGGAACATTCTTCCGCCTTAAGGAACATCAAAGAGGTCAGCGACTTACAAGAGGAGGCTCTACGTCTGAGGAACTTCTGATTAATGAACGTTACAGTTACAATGCGCAACGTGAAATCATGTCGTAACATCCTCAGAGGGAGTGTAACAAAGCAGGCGATTCCTTTCCACCTAGTATGTTTCCCTCCCCTCCACAGCCCTTCAAAAATTAGTATTAATTTTTTCCAACTTTTGTGATATATTCGATAAGATCATCGGTATTGTATGTGCGCAGTACATAAAGATCTCGAATATTGGCTCTGGGTTTATTCAACTGAACTTTATTGTCTGTTACTTTCCTTTGGTAATGAGGAGTTAACGAGCCAAGTGTATTGTCTGATAACTGTGCTAGTTACAAAACGTTAGTAATTTCGGATTTCTTTGTCATTATTTATTTATAAACGTATTCCTGAGCCTATCTTCCTAAGAGAATAGATTAAAAAGACAAGTGAATAGCAACATTTATCAGCTGACGACGAAAATATGTTAGCAACATCTGCACTCTGCAATTCTGGAGTAATTAACATCATTAGAAAAAAAAGTTACTAAAATAGGATCCCATATTTAGGCTATGTAGCCAGAGTAATTCAATATAAATCATTTATGTACCGGAAAGTCCTCGTTCAAACGAAGGTTCTTCTACTATTCATTAACTCAGAAACGTAAATCTTTAATTGTAATTTATGAAAATCTAGGAAACAAAAATATCTAACTATAGTTTTAATTAATCTACATCTACGAGTGTCATTTCCTAAGCCATGAACAATATGGTATATCGTGTTAAAATGTGGAACCACCGTAATCGAAATAAATACATTCGAAAGTGAGCGGCAAACAGTACCGAAATCAGCTAACGGATTACGACCGAATGCAAGGATGGCTCGGTACCAGCGCCTGGAACATTCAGTGTATGCTTGCCCGTGCTACAAGGTGGATGTAAGCAGAGTGGACCAGGGAGCACACGTGAAAATTGCCTTTCTCTCCGGCAGAAATGTTGCTTAGTATCATGCGGAACTACGAGTAGCTGTGCGTGATGTGGCATCACCCACGACAATCATGCCCATTCTGGTGTACGAGAGCCACTGTACTCTGGAGTATCACCTTGTTTCGGATGGTCACACCGCCAATGCCCAATACTTTCTGCTGTACCATCTGCGATGCACACTTGGGCGAAAACGTCCGGCCCTGCTGGATAATACAATCACACTCCATGATAACGCTACAGCCCACACTGGAAGAGGTGTAGAGAATTGTGGTCAGCAGTAGAAGTAGGAAATCCCCACCCACCCTAATCACCAGACCTCAGACCATCCGACTTGGATCTCATTTCAGAACTGAGGAAATCATTGTGTAGGAGGCGCTTTGCAAATAGGATGGCAATCCTCACGGCATTTCGGCTACAAGTGGCACACATTGATGACAATGCCAGTGGCATTCACCGCCTTCCCTAACGTTGGCAACACTGTGTGTATGCAGTGCAGGACAGTTCTGAAGGACAGTAGTTGATATTATTCAGCTTTGTTTCATATGTACTCGCGCACAATAAATTTACACAATGTTCCAATGCGTGTGTTTCATTTCCACCTTTGGCATCATCTCCTGTACTGGAACACTGTTTTATATTCTGTGCTATGTTCCTGCCGGATCTATGCACAACGAGGGATTCCCACGTCGTCGCATTATCGTAAGATACACCATTGTTTCCATAAACCCTCGTATCCGAGAGGCAGACTGGAAACCACTTTATGGTCAATCTGTGGTGAGTTGCGAAATGAGTAAGATGGACGGCAGACGATGCAGTATAAATTACAATCCCGAAAGTGTTTATTAAATATTCCCGTGACTGTTCCAAATGATTAACTGGACGGTGAATGAGCAATTATTACAACGCCATGTGTCAAACTTCAATACAGATCGTCATCTACTGTGTGAAACAGGATCAGACTGTGGTCAGTGTTGCCTCCAGCTGCAATTGTGCAAATCGTTTCCGTATTCATATGACGTACACTTCACGGACAGTGATTTGAGAACTTTATACGGAGACTGGGCTAATGAGTTACATGCAACACGTTAATGGTTGTGTTTAATCACTTGTGTTACTGCACGCGAACAGTGTTGCAAGATATCAGTTCAGTAAGTGCCCAGCTGTTTATCCGTGCATAATGTAAACAGGTGAAACCAAATCTGGCCGTAGAAAGTAGTTCATTCAGCATTCGAGTGCAATTAAAGTGTCTGCACTGCAAAATCTGATGTAGGTTATATCACTGCCTGTAGTCTACTTTCAACACACACTTTTCAGGAGATTCGACGGAAGGCGCAGCTATCGAGAGCATAGTTGTACGGAGGAATATAAACCATCATGAAATAATGGAAATCAGTAAGCTTACGACTTATTGCTCAAACTTGGTACTGACTGATCGAAGACTGTTCCTTTACTCGCCAGACACTACTTTTTCGGTTAACCCTTCTACTTACATGCTCCATATTCTACATTTTCCGGTTACTGTGGTTTAACTACTCCTGTAATTTTAATTTGATTATTACAGCTGTTTCACTTAACACTTTACCCTCACCATGTGTCTCACTAGTAATATTATATTTGTTTATAAAGCACCTCTGAAGCATGTCAGCCGCCGGGGTGGCCGAGTGGTTCTAGGCGCTACAGTCTGGAACTGCTCGACTGCTGCGGTCGCAGGTTCGAATCCTGCCTCGGGTATGGATGTGTGTGATGTCCTTACGTTAGTTAGGTTTAATTAGTTCTACGTTCTAGGGGACTGATGACCTCAGAAGTTAAGTCCCATAGTGCTCAGAGCCAATTGAAACATGTCATCGAAGCTTACTATATTTTGCTGAGTTCATTATTCTTCGCTGAACAATTGTTGATATTTGTCATATAGGTAATAAATTACATTGCAACTAAGGTAAGTAGCTTTACTTCATATTTTCAGTTAACATACTTCTTATATCGAACGTCAGAAACTGTCATATTTGACAGCCAACTGAGAGATTCTTTGGATGCACCTAGTTTAAAACCTTTGTTCTAGACAAATTCATATCCACACACATTTTTCTCTGTACCTCATGATAGCCCAAATACCGAAAACCTCTGTCTTAAGTAATACATGTTGCAGAATATTACAAAAATATCGTCTGTTTTTCATTCGTAATGTATAAAATATTCTACCAAGCACAACGGAACAGTCATTTAACGAAAAAAAGTCTGAATTTACTTGAAGATTCACCGACTACTGTAAACAGAGCTTAGCTTCATGTATAATAATTACTTTCTGTCATGAAATTTCTGATGTAGTAAGTCATGCTGTTATCATTCGTTATTAATTCTAAGAAATACAACAGCAACATGAAATTCAATAAGGAGAAAGTATTAGTGTTGAGACTGAAGTGTCCCTGACGATCGAAGCAGTTAATGAAAAAGATGCTTAGCTTGAAGTCCACTTACACAGCAGCACTCGACACACTCGGAAACATACGAAATTGTTGGTGCTAAGTCCCGCAAGCACTTATGTATCAGTAGATCTTCCATCACACGAACGTGGCGAGAGGAAAGAACCAAGCTGGCCAACATTAGCTTTCTGGAAGTGAATGCAATATCCGTGGACCTACGTCCGTTGCGAACCGACACATCGCATCTTTCACACTGTGTCCGAGTGTATCATGTATCATGACACTCAAGCGCACCACTTCACTCCAACGCATGTGGGATTGCTCTGAAGGATTTTGCCTTGTTCTGCTTACAGTATATGACTGCTACGAAGTTACAACTGAACCCCCCCCCCCCCACACACACACAGAGAGAGAGAGAGAGAGAGAGTCAGAGAGAAATTATCATAATCTAGAGGCACATTATGCCCGGAAATACAAAAATACCTGGACATATAACTGCTCAAACCTAGTATTTCATAACTCTGTATAAATAAGAATGTAAATGTTTTTTTTCTTCAAAACTGCGTATTTCCGAAACTTCTTGAAATTTTCAATCAGGAACATCTACACCTATGTTCGTTTCTCCAAAATTTCAAATCTCCGGAATTTCTTCAGGGATTGCTTTGAAATGTTGACACAACGTTGCAATCGAACAAGCACATGCTCCTATATACCTACTGGAATGCCATCTGGTTTGTTTGTAATATATAATCAATAAAAGTGGAAACATTACAGAAATGCAAATGTCGGTTTGTCCAAAATCGTTAATCTCCAAAAGCTCTTGACCGACCACTTTGAAATTTTCACACAACGTTGAATCCTAATACGGGCGTGTTCTTAGGTACCTAATCCATATATATATATATATATATATATATATATATATATATATATGTGTGTGTGTGTGTGTGTGTGTGTGTGTGTAATACATAAAGGAGAAACCTTGTTACCAAAAATCTCAAAATGTACCTTCCCTACTTACTTCACATTTTTACACCTCACTGTAATACACGTTTAGACTCAATGCTTTCTAATACATAAAATATACTATATAGAAATGCTACTTGCAAACCGGAATGTTGTATTTATGGCTTATTGGGTTATGATTAGAATGTTACTATAGAATCTGAATTTGCAGCAACAATAAGCAAGGCTCAAAGTCAGAGACAGTGCGAAGAATAGATAGACAAAGAGAGTGGGTGGAAATGAATGTATAAGACAAGATGGAGAAGATGGACAAAGAGAGGTGGCAGGACGAGACAGAAAGAGAGAAGAGAGAGGTGAAGATGGGGAGATAATGGGGGGAGGAGGTGATAGAGTGAGAGAGGGGAGAGAGGGGGCAGCCCAAGATGGAGAGAGAGAAGAGGGAGGTGAAGCTGGAGAGAGAGAAGGTGGAGGAGAAGATAGACAGAGAGAGGACGCAGCATGAGATGGAGAGAGAAGAAGGGGAAGGTGAAGATTTACAGAGAGAGCGGGTGAAGGAGGAGGAGCTGGACAAAGAAAGAGGTAGGAGGAGATTAGGAAGTAAATCCAGTTCCCCTACATAGCAGAAACGTGTGCTTTCTCTTTCCTTTCTTCTACATTTAAGTAGACTGGGCTACATCAGACCGTGCCTAGGTACAGCTTGTAACATTTAGAAATATCAACGTTGAATGTATAAATGCCACAGTTAAATGTCAAGGTTTTTAAGTCACTTGCTGTGACTATGAGCAAATATGTTTTTTTTATAGATCTCATACTTCTTGTTTTACTGACCCACCTGGATAGGCTCGCGCTTTAGTGCGCCACTTTTAGGGTTTTGGGGAGGCGCACTGGCCTCCGTGCGCCAACCAGCAGGAATGTGGCTTTTAGGTGGTTTCCCACATTCCACTATTTGAATACTGGGCTCGTCCCACGACACTCTGTTATACCATTCGCAAATATTTCAATAAAATGTTGCGATATTTTCACAATGATAATGGAAGACGTAAGTAGATGACAGGTGGGGCACATAGTTTCTGGGGCAGCGAGGGGAGGGGGGGGGGGTGTTCGAAAGGTTGGGTATCCGACCACCCGCTAGTAGTAACACTGCCAAATCCAGAACAACATGCACACCCCGTGAAAATACACAATAAGACGAGGAAATAGAAGATGAAGAAAGAAGGCACTAATTGTTTCATTAATTTAAACCTTCTTAGTGGATATAGTGAGTTTTGTTACAGGAAATATATGTACCTATGTTAATCGCTGAAGAGTTAGATAGTATGCAAGATAATATTTACCGGTTTATTCAACAAGTTTTATGATATGCCAATGATACGTTTAGTGTTGGCAACTGAAGCTTAATTTGAGGTAAGCTTTGCCAGTAAGTTACTTTGTACTTACAGAAGACCAAAGACGAGTATTGTGCTGCAGGAATACGTGGTGCATTATTTGTTTTGTAACGGGGAAACAGGAGCTGCAACAGTATGTCATTATACCATACTTTTACAGAATGCAGGAAGTTGTACTTAGGAATTCAACGAATGTAATCAGATTCCTCTGAGTGGGAAGAAATCACGTATGGATTTCTCGAAGGCTCAGTTTTAGGATCGGTATTGTTCCTCATACACGTAAACCATCTTCCATCTAATATACAATAAGCAGAATTAATTCTTTCGGCGCATAAGACCTATACAGTAAAAAATCCAAGAATACGTACAGCAACAGAAGAAATGGTAAACAGCGTTCTTAATAATGTCACTGACTGGTTCTCTGTCAACAGTCTAATTATTAAATTGAAAAAGACACAACATATTCAGTTATGTATATCAATAGCTATTGCATCGATGAGAAGCGTAACACACGCTGATGAAATAAGGAATAGGGAGAAAGCGTCAAAAATATAAAGCGTCCTTAGTGCTGTGAATTTAAACTGGAAAAACCACGTTATAGAACTCCTAAAACAACTTATTTCAACCACATTAGCACATAGAATACCCGGTAGAGAGAAATAAGTCAACTGATACATTTAGCATTTCTTCGATCAGTAATGTCATATGGTTTGCCTCTCCTCAACCTATCATCTAACATAAGCCGTAGCGTGAGTATTTCCTCACGTGCTCCTACATTTCTGCGAAATCCAAACTGATTTTACCCGAAATCCTCTTTTACCAGTTTTTCCCTTCATCTGTAAAGAATTCGTGTTAGTATTTTCCAGCTGTGACTTATTAAAGTGATTTTTCACGCCTGTCAGCACCTCATTTCTTTGGAATAGAAATTATTATATTCTTCTTGAAGTCTGAGGGTATTTCGCCTGTCTCATACATCACTGGAATACTCTCTTTCAAATTCTAAAGACGAGAGAGGTAAAATACAGGTTGCGAAAGGCTATTTACAACTTGTAGAGAAATCAAACTTTGAGGTTCGCTGATGGCATTGTAATTCTGTCAGAGACAGCAAGGGACTTGGAAGAGCAGTTGAACGGAATGCACAGTGTCTTGAAAGAAGGATATAAGATGAACATCAACAAAAGCAAAACAAGGATAATGGAATGTAGTCGAATTAAGTCTGGTGATTCTGAGGGAATTAGATTAAGAAATGAGACGCTTAAAGTAGTAACTGAGTTTTGCTATTTGGTCGAAGTAGAGAGGATATAAAATGTAGACTGGCAATGGCAAGGAAAGCGTTTCTGAAGAAGAAAAATTTGTTAACATCGAGTATAGATTTAAATGTCAGGAAGTCGCTCCTTAAAGTATTTGTGTGGAGTGTAGCCATGTATGGAAGTGAAACGTGGACGATAAACAGTTTAGACAAGAAGAGAATAGAAGCTTTCGAAATGTGGTGCTACAAAAGAATGCTGAAGATTAGATGGGTAGATGACATAACTAATGAGGAGGTATTGAATAGAATTGGGGAGAAGTGGAGCTTGTGGCACAACTTGACTAGAAGAAGGGATCGGTTGGTAGGACATGTTTTGAGACATCAAGGAATCACCAATTTAGTAATGGAGGGGAGCGTGGAGGGTAAAAATCGTACAGGGAGACCAAGAGATGAATACACTAAGCAGATTCAGAAGGATGTAGGCTGCAGTAGGTAGTGGGAGATGAAGAAGCTTGTACAGGATAGAGTAGCATGGAGAGCTGCATCAAACCAGTCTCTGGACTGAAGACCACAACAACAACAACACAGAAATCAGATGGCAATTGTAAGAGTCGAGGGGCATGAAAGAGAAGCAGTGGTTGGGAAGAGAGTGAGACATCGTTGAAGTCTATCCCCGATGTTATTCAATCTTTATACTATGTAAGCAGTAAGGGAAACAATAGAAATATTTGGAGTAGGAATTAAAATCCATGGAGAAGAAATAAAAGCTTTGAGGTTTGCCGATAGCATTGTAATTCTGTCAGAGACAGCAAAGGACTTGAAAGGAAGATAGAAAAAACTGAAACGAAGATAATGAAATGTAGTTGAATCGAATCAGGTGATGCTGAGGAAATTAGATTAGCAAACGAGACACTTAAAGTAGAAGATGAGTTTTGCTATTTGGGCAGCAAAATAGCTGATGATGGTCGAAGTAGAGAGGATATAAAATGTGGGCCGACAAAGGCAAGAAAAGCATTTCTGAAGAAGACAAATCCGTTTACATCGAGTATAGATTTAAGTGTTAGGCAGTCTTTTCTGAAACTATTTTTATGGAATGTAGCCATGTATGGAAGTGAAACATAGACAAATAGAAGCTTTAGATACGTGATGCTACAGAATAATGCTGAAGATTAGATGGGTGGATCACATAACTAATGAGGAAGTACTGAATGGAATTGGGGAGAAAAGAAATTTGTGGCACTGCCCTACTAGAAGAAGGGATCTGTTCGTACGACACATTCTGAGGCATCAACAGACCGTCAGTTTAGTACTGGTACTGGAGAGAAGTGGTGGTTGGTGTGTGTGTGCGGGGGGGGGGGGGGGGGAGGGGAGGTGGGATAAAAATCATATAAGAGGACCAAGAGATGGATACTGTAAGCAGATTCAGAAAGATGTAAACTGCAATAGTTACTCGGCGATGTACAGACTTGCACGGGATAGAGTAGCAGGGACAGCTGCATCAAACCAGTCTTTGGACTGAAGACCACAACAACGACAGTGTCATAAGAATTAACCTTCTGGGATATCTCATCTGTAAGAAAGGATGTCGTCAGTGTTCAAAATCGTTCTGTAAGAATACTGTGTGTTGCTCATCCACGATCTGGCAGAGATCTGTTTGAGGAATTGGACATTTTGACTACTGCTCGACACTATACCTATTTTCACATGAAATCGGTTGTAAATATTGTACTGCGGTTGATAAGGAACGGCGATGTACATAATTACAACACCGTAAGGAAAACTGACATTCATTACTTCACTATAAGGTTGTCTTTAGCACGAAAAGGGACGCATAAAGTTTCAACTAAGATTACTGATCATTTATCTAGTGATGTAAGATGTCTGGCAGACAGGAAAGTGCAGTCTGGAAACAAACTGAAAACGTTTATCATTGACAGCCTCTTCCATTCCGTAGAATTTGTTATTATTTTAATGTTTAAAACGCGGGAATAGGAATCACGCACATCTGTATATTTAATAATAGCCGGCAGTGTTGGCCGAGCGGTTCTAGGTGCTACAGTCTGGAAGCGCGCGACCGTTACGGTCGCAGGTTCGAATCCTGCCTCGGGCATGGATGTGTGTGATGTCCTTAGGTTAGTTAGGTTTAAGTAGTTCTAAGTTCTAGGGGACTGATGACCTCAGAAGTTAAGTCCCATAGATCTCAGAGCCATTTGAACCATTTAATAATAATAATGAGTAAACAAGGAAAGTTTATAAATATTCAGGATGTATGCATACTTACAAATTAGTCTGCGACGTGAATATAAAATGAATCGTTCCACATCACTGACTTCTATCATAGAAATGACCTACGGAAAGTGAAGGTTACTAATTAACTATGAACTGTTGAAGACACGTAATCTCAACTTTTTTCGGGTAGCGTCACTCTTATGTGTAAATCGCTTCTGGTATTTTGTTGGGGAGGATCTTTCTTTAAGTTTTATTTTTTTCTTTGTGGAACCACTCACTTTATTTTTACTAGCGGGAAAAAATCGTCCATAACATACTTCGATCGGAACAAGAGAAGGGTTCTCTCTCCATGCATTTGAACGAGACAAAAAAATCACATTAGAATCTCATTTACTTTTTCACATAAAACATATTGTCCAGAAGTCATTGATTGACCAGCATGTTTATTCATTTCTAATTAGATATTAATATTGCTAAATTAACTACAGTAGCACAATCTATGAAGTTTCTACGTACGTTGTGTGGAAAATATATTCAGAAAGCCACATTTTGTTTTAAAGATTCTTATTGTATGACACTCTCTTTTTATGCCATGGAAACTTACATGACACTTATATCTGACCTGAGACACGCCCTAGTTCTGTCTTTAATTTTTTGTGTACCTTATACGCAAGTTTGTCATTCAACAAGTAAGAAAATACGAAGACATGTGTTCCAATTTCGCGTATTTTAGCGCTTGTCAATAACAATCATGGCGGCGAATTTGAGGAATGAATAATATTTATCAGCTGCATTACCGGCCGAAAGACGACAAATGAATTACGCCGGTCCCCAGTATGAAACAACACGTCAATAAATAATCGGGAAATTTTTAAAACCTTTGTTAGCGAATAATCAGATGCCGTCCCGAATACAGTTGCCGCCTGTGAAAAAGTGGAAAGAACAATCGGCTGTAACTGCCCTGGCTGCGGGACAGAACGAAAGAAACAGAACGGCCGATGAATAACGGAATCAAACTGTCAACAAAACTCCCTATCACAAATATCGCGGGCACGCTTTGTCATTGCTAATTACGGCAGCTGTCGGACGTATTGTGTGAGAGAGAATGGAATAAGAGAACACCTCCGGTGTTTACACACAATAATTAAAACATAATCAATGTTACGAGCAGTAATTACGCCGTATGATATCAGTTTTAAGGCCGAAATGCGTACAAGAGATGTGATATCCACGGCGATGTTTAGCGACATACTCGTCTTTTTTATTTTTATTTGCTTTTTTTTTCAATATACTTCACGGACGCAGCGTTTGTTAAGTCTGTTGTTTGTCGCCGAGAGGATTATGGCAGCAACAAGTAATTAAAATGTGCCGTGCATGTGTGTTCCTGGAATCTTGCCTGAGCTCCTAAAAGCTCACCGCACAAAACATTAGCAACCTTCTACTCAAAGCACCACATTGTTCCATTTGATGCGCTTTAGACGGAGTAGAAATGGTACCAGCTCGTAATGCGATCCTCCACCGCTGACGTAAAGTCGTGACAGTGAAGTGTATGCTGCAGAGATAACTATACACTGAGACACAAACTTTTTTCTTTTTCCTGAGCTTTCTTCTTTGCTTTTCCGCGTTCTCTTCTAGGCACACTCGAAGATTTAATATACTATGGATTTTTTTAGCTTCATTTCTTTATGAAACTATGTTTCTGTACACCTCATGGAACCGTTGTTTTTATTCTTTCTGGTATGTGCTTGCACCTTTATTAACACACTAGCTGACAAACCCAGCATTGTCTGGGTTTCCATTTTGACACTCTTATATCAGAAAAAGAAACAACAAAAAAGAACTTTGGTTGTAGTGTAATGTGAAAAAATATCATTTCTGTGAATTCGTGAAAACACTTTCGAAATTATGAAACAGTTGTACAAAGAAACGTGCATTGCGTTTATTTGTGTAAGTACAGCTGTTTTGCGTGTCTGCTATGCGAGTTTGTAAACCTCTCTATGCCAACGCCTCTTCGTAACTCTATAGCAGACCACTGTTTTCGCCTAAGCTGCCAACAAGGACACATCACGAAAACATTTAATACAAGTCTTATGTATTTTATTTGTAACTATTGTCCACTGCTCACACAGCTGTTCTCTTATTGTATGACGAGGGACAGTACGGCAATGTCGTCTCTGTAAGTTGTGTTCAATTAACGTGAACAGTCGACGAAATGAACTGACCCGAAAAAACAAAGAAAAAAAACAAAAAATTGCCGGCAGGAGTGGCCGAGAAGTTCGAGGCGCTACAGCCTGGAACCGCACGACCGCTACGGTCGCAGGTTCGAATCCTGCCTCGGGCATGGATGTGTGCGATATCCTTAGGTTAGTTAGGTTTAAGTAGTTCTAAGTTCTATGGGACTGATGACCTCAGCAGTTAAGTCCCATAGTGCTCAGAACGATTATTTTGTAAAAAAATTTGTTTGTACAAATAATATGAAGATGACGATTTAATTTGAATGAATCTTAAAAATCCTTAAAATTAGTAACAGCCTATATCAAAAATTAACAATAGAACGGAACTATCACATACAAACATCAATAGCCCAGGGAAAGAAAGTGCTACACGATTACACATCACTTTGCCACAGCACATGAACTATATAAATAACACCTACCCAAAACTACATATGATCAGATTCTAAAATTAAATTCCGATCTGCTCACACTGATCACAATTGACTCTACATGCCTATCCAAAATTCCCTCCCCCCTCCCCTCTTCCCCCCCCCCCAATCTCTCTGTCTCTCTCTCTCTCTTTCTCTATCTATCTATCTATCTATCTCTCTCCCTCTCCTGTCTCCCTGTCTTGAAACATACACCGAGGCAGACACACAAACACACACACACACACTCACACTCACAAAACACACACAGAGAGAGAGAGAGAGAGAGAGAGAGAGGGGGGGAGAGAGAGAAAGAGACGAACTAAACACTACGACCATCAACAACACTTCAAATGCTCTCGGCAATGCCCAAACAAACATCCCACGAAACAAATGAACTCTACATAAACCCAAAAATACATAGTGGCAGCGTAAATTCTGTGCTTGCGAAGAACTCGTATAAAATGAATGTTTAACAACAGAAACGAAAGAAACCAGTGTGTTACCTCGACACAAAAAGCAAAACACCACAGCATAAAAAATCTGTAAGTAACATGCAAAACAACACGATACATACCGATTCTTTGTCGGAAATGCATAATAAACAGAAAAATAAAATAAGGTTTTGCTGTTTGCATATGACAAGCTGCAGATTGCGTAGTAGACCTAAAACTACTAGCATAAACACCCAATAGCTTCATGTGAGGTATGCACACAAATGCATGCGTCCACTTTATTTCCAAACGTACTATTAAACTATAAACTTTACGTATATCGTAAATAAACAACATAGAATGTCTCAACTCACTGATACACGTCTCAGCTTTGTGCCGTATGCAAATCAATGTAAAAACATTTGTTAATTGTCGTTCATTTCACAAACGTAAGTATTTTATAACAAAAGTTTCTATAAAGGTTAACTTGTAACGGTGTTGCAGAAGGAAAATTAACAAGCGCACTGTAGATAGCACGAAAGGTACTGAAACATATCTGGTTGGAAACAAAATTACAAAGGTGTCCTCCATACGGCGGAATTCCTCTCGAATATTAACAATTCTGTATTTTTGTGCGATCTGTGCGAATAAACTTTTGTAATAACATCAGAATTGATCCTCACGAAGTACACGAAATTAAGGAATTCTGCTACCTTGAACTTGAAAGCAAAATAATACGTGACGGAGGAAGCAAGGAGGAACTAAAAAAACCCGGTTAGCAGAGGCAGAGAAAGCATTCCTGGTCAAGAGAAGTCTGCTAATATCAAACATCGGCGTTCATCTGATGAATAAATTTCTAAGAAGACACGCATGGAGCACAACATAGTTTGGTTGTGAACCATGGACTCTGGGAAAACATTAAAAGAAAAGAATCTAAGGGTTTGAGATGTGGTGCTGCAGAAGAATATTGAAAATTAGATGGACTGATAAAATAAGGAATGGGGAGGTTCTCTGCAGAATATATAAAGAAAAGAACGTACGGAGAAGACTGAGAAGCAGAAAGAAGAGGATGATAGGACATGTGTAAAGGACATCAGGGTATAAGATCTGTAGTGCTAGAGGGAGGTGCAGAGGGTGAAAACTATAGGGGAAGACCTTTACTGGAATACATTCGACAACGAAGAGGTTAGCACAAGAGGGAGTTCATGGTGAGGTGCATAGAAGCAGTCAGAAGACAAAATGAAAAGCATAGCTAACCGAATTTTTCGGCAAACGAATTTCAACTGTTTCCTTCACCACCGAGTACAGAATGATGAAGCCGACACTTGAACTTCGACATTTTCATACCAGACTTAGAATGACACGTGACGATGCGCTGCACTGATAAAGTAGATTTATTGGATTGTAAGAGTGGGATGTACCTTTGATAGGGCGCAAGAGTCATCTGCCCATTGTATGAGTATCAAAGGCCACACCCCAGGGCATCTTTGTAAACCCCAGACTTACGGAGCACCAGTCCATCCTAGATGGAATGCAAATGTGCTATTGTCTTCGGCGGAGGGCAAAAAATCACTTTAGCTCTGTGCCTGGGGAGGATCCAACCTATTTTTGATGGAATGGCATAAAGGCGATGGATTTAAATATCTCTCTGTTTTCTTCCTCGTTCTTTGTGTGCTGTTTAGTGTCATTCGCAGCTCCTTATATATCTTGTTGAAAATACCCATTTGCTTCAAAGACTCCCTTTAAGAGTAGTTCATCTTGCACACTGTTCGCATCACCAAAGCTATATACTCTGCGAACCAAAGCGCTGAGAACAACCATCATTTGGAAAGGTTCGTGTCAACTTTTAGTATGTAGATACAAGTCCGAATGAGGCAGCTTCCGGCAGACTGCGTGCCCAAATGTGCCATCACCTTTGCAACGAACCAAAACGTTTGAGAATAGAAGACATCCCTTCTTTTAGATTTCCAATGTAATCTGACTTTTTTCCTGGATGAAATTTAGATGCTTCAAAAATTCTTATAATTTATCCTCTCCATGGATTCACGCCATATACATGTCGTCAAAAATATCTCCAAAATACTCCAATTTTCGAACTAATAGTTTTCAGCGTCTTTCGCTCGAAGTCTTCCATTAACATATTGGGTACCAAGGGCAACAAGGGGCTACATATGTGGAACTATCATTCTGTTCAAAAAATTCGCTGTTAAATAAGGAGTATCTCAAAGTCAGGGCACATGTGAACAAGGCAGTAACCCTTTATCAAAACTTTAGCCAGTAAGGGGAAAAGGGTCAGAAAGGGTAACCTTGGTGAATAAGTAAACCATGTCAAAGGTGACTAATATGTAAGAATTAAGAATTGTTCAGTCTTAGTTATTTAAGTAAGTCGATAAACTCTGCAGAGTTGTGTATCTGATGAGCTCATTTTACAACAGGTCTTAATTATGAGACAGAGTATATGGCACAGTCGTAATGAGGAGAGCCTATATGACTCTTTATTATTATTATTTTTTTTTTAGTCTCTATTTCACTTGGTTTCAGTTTTCGCACAAATTCCACGGGGAATTTGGTAGGCGCAGCATTCTTCCAAACCACCTGCTTAGTGCGCTCTTTAGTGATCTTCTGATATGTCCAGTCACTTGGTGAATTATGTATTTCATCAGGACATTCATCATGAGACAATAAAACAGTGGCATTACCTTTACCAGTTGGAAGAACCATCGTCTGAGTGCTTGGCCTCTCGGCCATGGATCTGATGCGCTTTTTTTGGCAAGTTTTTGCAACAGCCCAATTGACGAGTTTCAACAGATGGAGCCAGTGCTGCAGCTTCAGTCTGCCCATTCATTCTGATGATGGCCGATAGATATACCACGAAAACGCCAAGACAGTAAATAAGCTTTCTGCAGTTCCACACCCTAAATCTAATGGTTTATTCATTGTGGTGCGAAAGCATGAAGATATAGAAACAATTTTTGTTTATACTTAATTTATTTCTAAAACTGAAATACAGGTTTTAGCAGAGACTTGAATCTCATCTTCTTTTGTAGAATTATTCATAGTCATGTTAAAAAATGATGTGCAAAACCATAAGTATTTTATTTCTTTTCAGTTTTTTATCACACCAGTTTACTAAATTATAGGTGGTGTAGTAAAATTTTAGGCATTTAAATATTAAATGCTTAAAACCTGAAGTGCAGGCTTTTAATTCGAAAATTGCTGTAAAATACTGTTTTTCAGTATTAATTATAACAAATTTTCTCTGGTAGTGCCGACATAATACGTTCGGCTCTGGAGTCTATATTTAGGTCGTAAGAAATACGGCGCCAATTCTGCACCTACAACCACAGCTATACTCCGCAAGTCACCTGATGGTGTGTGGCGGAGGGTACTTCAAGTACTGCTATCTTATCAGCCCGTCCCATTCCCTGTTCGAATTGTGGATGGTAGGTGGAAAGAATGGTTGTCAGTAGACCTGCATATCAGGTCAGATGTAATAAGTTGCTCGACTCTTCCCGAAATGTACTTCTTGGAATTCCAACGTTAAACTTCACCATCGTGCACAAAAAGGCTTTCATGCAGCGTCTGCCATTGGAGTTCTTTGAGCATCTCTGTAAAGTTCTCAGGCAGACTGAACGATCCCGTGGCGAAACGCGCCACATCTTCATTGGAGTTTCTCTTACTCTCTTCTGTCAGTCCTACCTGGTAAGGGTCCAGGCTGAAGAGCAATGCATACCAATCGGTGAAACAAGTGTTTTGTAAGTTACTTCTTTCATGGATGAATTACACATTTTCTTAAGATTCTTCCTATGAATACCTGTCTGGCATCTGCTTTTCCTAATATTCCTTCAGAGTGGCCATTACACCTACATATTTTACGGCAGTTACAATTTCCAGCAATTAGTCACCAATATTACAATCGTATTGTATGCACAATATGTTACATTTACACTGAGGTGACAAAACTCATGTACGAGGGTCGTCTGAAAAGTCCGTGCGAAGTCCGAGAGATGGCACCACCGGGGCGTATCGAGGTCGTGTTTAGTTAGTGGGATATTTGGAAAGAACGTACACCAACTTTCAGCCATATTGGTCTATTTATTTGTGTTTGGCATTCGTGTGAATCAAGGAAGTCGAGTGATTATCAAAAACCGGACGAAAAAGATTTTCGTGGGGTGATGAAAAATTACTTTATGAAAGGCAAAACGCCTGAGGAGACTAAAGAGAAGCTTGAAAAACATTACGGTGACGCTGCACCTTCGATTACAGCAGTTTATAAGTGGTTTCAAAATTTTCGGAGTGGCCATATGGGCACAATTGATGCTGAACGCTCTGGACGGCCTCTGGAGGTAACGACTCCAGAAATCATTGATAAAATCCATGATATGGTGATGGTTGACAGAAGAGTTAAGGTGCGTGAGATTGCTAGTGCTGTGGGCATCTCGAATGGGAGGGTACATAATATTTTGCATAAACATGAGAAAGCTATCCGCAAGATGGGTTCCGCGATTGCTCAAGCTTGACCGAAAACTGAATCGTGTGAAGTGTTGCAAGGATGGTTTGCAGCTGTTCAGTAAGAATCCGCAGGGCTTTAAGCGTCGTTTCGTCACTGTGGATGAAACATGGATACATTACTATACTCCTGAGATCAAACAACAATCTAAACAATGGGTTACCAAGGAAGAATCTGCACCAATAAAGGCGAAGACCATTCCTTCGGCCGGAAAGGTTGTGGCGAGTGTCTTTAGGGATTCGCAAGGGATATTCCTCATCGACTATTTGGAAAAGGGCAAAAATATTACACGTGCATATTATTCATCGTTATTGGACCGTTTGAAAACCGAGCTGCAAGAAAAATGCCGGTGATTGGACCGCAAAAATGTCCTTTTCCATCACGACAATGCACCAGCACACACCTCAGCAGTTTAGGTCGCAAAGTTAATGGAAATAGGATTCCAACTCGTTTCATATGCCCCCTATTCACCAAACTCGGCTCCATCGGACTATTATTTGTTCCCCAATTTGAAGAAATGGCTGGCGGGACAAAGATTTTATTCAAACGATGAGGTGATTGCAGCAACTAATAGCTATTTTTCAGACTTGGACAATTCCTATTATTCGGAAGGGATCAACAAATGAGAATAGCGTTGGAAGAAGTGTATAAGTCTAAAAGGAGACAGTGTCGGCAAAATAAAAAAGGTTTACCCCAAACACGTAAGTAGTTTTTATTTTTGCAACGACTTTTAAAATGCTGCTCGTAATACTTCCTAATATCGTGACGGACCTATTCTGTCCGGAGTAGTGCAGCAACACAACGTGGTATGGAAGTCCCCTGCAGAAACACTGAATCATCTACTAACCGCTGCAGGTGGTTGTTCCTTACTGTTATACTGAGCCATGTTGCCCCTATAGCCGTATTGCAGGTACGTGATGTTGTGTACGAACTGACTTCTTGATTATACACCGTAAATGTTCGATGGAATTCATGTCGAGCGATCTGGATGGCCAAATCATTCGCTGGAATTGTCCAGAATTGTCCGGTCGCTAACAGTTGTGGCCCGGTGAGATGGTGTATCGTTGTTTGGTAACAGGAAGTCCATGAATGGCTGCAGACGGCCTCCAAGAAAACCTTTCCAGTCAGTGACCGGTTGGCTGGACCAGAGGACCCAGTGCATTCCATGTAAACGCAGCCCACTCCAGTACGGAGCCTGTAATGCATATATGCATTCCCTTCACGTGTAAGCCAAGTATTACGCAAACTTATGCGATCAGGAATGCTCAGTAGCAGCCAGGCTACAAGTACATTTAACAATTAAGCGTCAGCAAGGAGCATTAGTGATGAAATAGTGGGAGGCAATGTTGTGGAACCTTAGTAGTGACAGGATCCGACTATTCGGGAGTAGGATCTTACAATATGAGACAGTGTTACGAGACAAACTTCCGACACAATGTCCGCAAACGTGACGTCAGATCCGCCTAGCAACAGCGATCTGAGCGCCCATTGGCTAAAGGTTTGGAGATATATATATATATATATATATATATATATATATATATATATATATATATATATATATGTAGGGAACGAGAGAAGTGTCCTTGAAACATCCTGGCAGATTAAAACTGTGTGCCCGACCGAGACTCGAACTCGGGACCTTTGCCTTCCGCAGGCAAGTGCTCTACCATCTGAGCTACCGAAGCACGACTCACGCCCGGTGCTCACAGCTTTACTTCTGCCAGTAGTGTCCTTATTGGCTGCGAGAGAAAGGTGGGGTTGTCTCTCTTGTCCTTCGGGAAGACAGGGCGAGTCAGTCGCGAGGAGCCACTGAAAACGCACGGTCGAGTAACCGGGGCGGCTCTAAAAGAACGGTCGCGAGTTCATATTTCAGATGTTAAATAAGATATAAACTGAAGTTATTAGTTATAAGAAAGCCACGTGTCGTGGGCAGTGTCTATCATTATGTAAAGTCAGAAAACAGTGTAAATGTGTGTAAAGGGTCGAATAACGGCGTAGTCCAGAGCCGCCACATTGCAGATGCTGATTCTGTGACGTGTGTGACTAAGCAATTTGTGTATTAAAACAATTATAGTGCAAACGTTGTTGACAATTAACAACTGGCATCCCTAAACACTCCGCTTCAGCAGGTTTGCCAACTACACGGAACCTGGCGACTGAGCGCTACTACTGTGCTACGAGGGACTTGTGGGAGCAGCAAGACACCAGGTTAGTGATACCGCACAGAGAAGTCCTTCCTTCTCGCTACAATGCTAAGGAGGGTGTTGTAAGCCACCAACACCTTGCAAAATGGTTCAAATGGCTCTGAGCACTAGGGGACTCAACATCTTAGGTCATCAGTCCCCTAGAACTTAGAACTACTTAAACCTAACGAACCTAAGGACATCACACACATCCATGCCCCAGGCAGGATTCGAACCTGCGACCGTAGCGGCCGCGCGGTTCCAGACTGTAGCGCCTAGAACCGCATGGCCACACCGGCCGGCCCCAGCTTGCACACTGCCTTCTAGACAACTTGAGTCCAAAACTTCGTGGGGTCTGCACCACACTCACATCCTACCAACAGCTCTTGCCAACTGAAATCAGGACTCATGTGACCAAGCAACCGTGTTCCAGTCGTCCAGGGTCCAGGAGAGGCGTTGCAGGCGATGTCGTGCTGTCACCAAAGGCACTCGCGTCGGTCGGCTGTTGCCATAGCCCATTAACGCCGAATTTCACAGCATTGTCGTAATGCAGGGCTTCCCAACATACGTGCTCGCGGAGCAAGCTGTGAGCAGCAAGGCGCGAGCACGGAGCAGCGCGAGCACGCTACCCCCCACTACCGGACCAGAGCGGAGAGTGGGGAGAGTCACGTGGGGTACACAATAGCTGCCGCCAGTCAGTGTAAATCCGCGGCCACCTGCAGGGATATCACTCACGAATTATTACTGCGACAAATGAAACAAATAAAGGAGAATGTACACGTGCCACATAATTTTATTAGCTTAGTGTATGCCTCTACGATCTGTAGACACTGAAACTAAAGAATTCTACGACAATCCTATATTTTCAACACTTTCTTCAACACTACTTAAAATATCACCTCCGGTTGTAGTGTTCTTCATGGCTACTACATCGAGGAGCTCCTCCCTCACCTGAAGATCTCTATTAACACCTCTAATAAATATGGCAAGCTGCGCTGTTCCAGTGATATCAACAGAGCTAGAGAATACGCCATAAAATCTTAACAGATATTTGCAAGCTGGCTCTGGACGTCTCTGCCATGTCCTGTATGCGACGCGTAATGGTCATGTTAGATAATGGCAAAATCCCAAACCGTTCAACTTGAGATGGACACAAATGTTCCGCTGCAACTACCAAACATTCTTTTATTAAATCGCCATCAGTTAAGGGGCGCAGGGAGTTTGCTAAAAGCAAAGCAATTTTGTAACCCACTCTGAGAGCTGCCTCAGTTGATTTTTCTTAGTCGTCCAGATCTTCTTCGGATAGCTCCCTTTTATGTTTAATAACTTCCTGTGCACGATCTGGTCAATCACATTTTCCACGTCCGTAGTATTTCGCGTGGTACGACATATAATGTCGCTGCAAATTAAATTTCGTAAAAGAATTCACCGTTTTGTGACATACTAAACATTTTGCAACACCATCTTTTTCAGTAAACAGATAAAATTCCTCCCAATGGGGGTTGAACTGCGAAAGCATGGTTGGGGTTACACAACGGCGACTTCACATGATTCTTAACCAGCGAAGTGACTGTTAAGAGCTGATCGTAGTACTTTAAACGTTACACAGTCGGCGCGAATTCAATAGGCACGCTGCGGCCCTATTCAAACGTGCGCGCGCATTTCCCCTACCTCCCCTCCCTCCGTACTCCGCGACCTTGCAGCTGCTCGTGAGCACGTGCCTGAGCAGATGCGAGTACTCGCGCTCAAAACCGGCCAGTTGTTAAGCCCTGTCGTAATGGATACGTTCGTCGTTCGTCCCACATTCATTTATGAGATTATTTCACCCAGTGTTGCTTGTATGTTAGCACAGACAAATCTACGAAAACGCCGCTGCTGTCTCGTTTAGTGGAGGCCGTCAGCCACTGCGTTGTCCGTGTGAGAGGTAGTGCCTGGAATTTGGTATTCTCCGCAAACTCTCCACACTGTGGATCTCGGAATACTGAATTCTCTAACGATTTCCGAAATAAAATGTCCTAGGCGTCTAGTTCCAACTACCATTCAGCGCCCAAAGTCTCTTAATTCCTGTCTTGCGGCCTTAATTACGTAGGAAACCTTTTCACGTGAACGACCTGAGTGCAAATGACAACTCCATCAACGTTGTGCCCTTTTACACCCTGTGTACGCGAAACTACCGCCCCCTGTATATATGCATGTCGCTATGCCACGAATTTTGTTGGGACCGATGACCTCGCTGTTTGTCCCCTCCCCAAAATCAACCACGCAGCCATGACCTTCGTCACCTCAAAGTATTTACGTTCAGGGTCACCTTCAAGTCCCTGCACCATTGATCAGTCGTATGCAGGTCTTCCTGCTGTTCGCTACAGCCTTCTGACGTTGCTACCTTATTGTAGACAGTTAACGATTACAAGGAGCTTCCGTCACTTTCTACTAGATCATTTACGTATATAGGGTGGTCCCTTGATCGTGACAGGGCAAAATATCACACGGAATAAGCGTCAAACGAAAAAAGAAAAGAACGAACGAAACTTGTCTAGCGTGAAGGGAAAAACCAGATGGCGCTATGGTTCGCCCACTGGATCGCGCTGCCATAGGTCAGACGGATATCAATTGCGTTTTTTAAAATGGAACCCCCATTTTTATTACAAAAATGGTTCAAATGGCTCTGAGCACTATGGGACTTAACAACTGTGGTCATCAGTCCCCTAGAACTTAGAACTACTTAAACCTAACTAACCACAGGACATCACACACGTCCATGCCCGAGGCAGGACTCGAACCTGCGAACGTAGCAGTCGCACGGTTCCGGACTGTGCGCCTAGAACGGCTAGACCACCGCGGCCGGCCATTTTTATTACATATTCGTGTAGTACGTAAAGAAATACGAATGTTTTACTTGGACCACTTTTTTCGCTATGCGATAGATGGCGCTGTAATAGTCACAAACACATAGGCGAACAGTTGCTAACAGGTAGGCTTTTTAAATTAAAATACAGAACGTAGGCACGTTTGAACACTTTATTTCGGTCGTTTCAATGTGATACATGTACCTTTGTGAATTTAACATTTCTGAGGACGCATGCTGTTACAGCATTACTGCAATAAATGCTCAAAATGATGTTCGTCAACGTCTATGCATTTGGCAATACGTGTAACGACAGTCCTCTCAACAGCGAGTAGTTCGCCTTCCGTAATGTTCCCACAATCATTGACATTGCGCTGACGCATGTTGTCAGGCGTTGTCGGTGGATCACGATAGCAAATATACTTCAACTTTTCCCACACAAAGAAATCCTGGGACGTCAGATCCGGTGAGCGTGCTTCGACGACCAACCACCTGTCATTAAATATGCTATTCAGTACCGCTTCAACCGCACGCGAGCTATGTGCCGGACATTCATCATGTTGAAAGTACGTCGCCATTCTGTCATGCAGTGAAACATCTTGTAGTAACATTACGTATGAAATCAGCATACATTGCACCATTTAGATTGCCATCGATAAAATGGGGGCGAATTATCCTTCCTCCCATAATGCCACACCATACATTAACCCGCCGAGGTCGCTGATGTTCCACTTGTCGCAGCCATCGTGGATTTTCCGTTGCCCAACAATACATATTATGCCGGTTTACGTTACCGCTGTTGGTTAATAGAACGCGTGCAAAAAAATCTGTCATCGTCCCGTAATTTCTCTTGTGTCCAGTGGCAGAACTGTGCACGACCTTCAAAGTCGTCGCCTTGCAATTCCTGGTGCATAGAAATGTGGTACGGGTGCAATCGATGTTGATGTAGCATTCTCAACACCGACGATTTTGAGATTCCCGATTCTCGCGCAGTTTGTCTGCTACTGGTGTGCGGATTAGCCGCGACAGCAGCTAAAACACCTACTTGGGCATCATCATTTGTTGCAGGTCGTGGTTGACGTTTCATATGTGGCTGAACACTTCCTGTTTCCTTAAATAACCTAACTATCCGCCGAACGGTCCGGACACTTGGATGATGTCGTCCAGGATACCGAGCAGCATACATAGCACACGCCCGTTGGGCATTTTGATCACAATAGCCATACATCAACACGATATCGACCTTTTCCGCAATTGGTAAACGGTCCATTTGAACACGGGTAATGTATCACGAAGCAAATACCGTCCGCACTGGCGGAATGTTTCGTGGTAACACGTACTACACGAATATGTAATAAAAATGGGGGTTCCTATTAAAAAAAAAACGCATTTGATATCCGTTTGACCTATGGAAGCGCCATCTAGCGGTCCAACCATAGCGCCAGCTGGTTTCCCCCTTCAAGTTAGAGGAGTTTCGTTCCCTGTAGCTTTTTCGTTTGATGCTTATTTCGTGAGATATTTGGCATGGTCACTATGAATGGAACACCCTGTATATTGTAAACAGTGAAAAGAACTCGGCATCAAGCTGAGCGTCTACGTGTACATCGCTGTGGATGTCACGGAGGAACAGTGGGAGCTGAGTTTCGCAGGATCGCTGTCTGATGACTCCATGTTGATTTTCATACCGGAAATTTTCGATCTCCAAAACTGCTGTAATACGTTAGCATAAAGCACGCAACATAACTGTACAACAGAGAAACGTCAGCGATATGCGCCTATAATTATGTGCATCTGTCACGCGACCCTTCATGGGTCGATAATAAGACGTAAGCACACTGTTGCACAGTTGGGTGGCTATGCTCCTTGATGCTCTGTGTGCTACGTTGTTTCCCTCCAGGAAGGCGGCGTGTTGTTGTCTGTGGTGGACTTTGGATCCAGAAGTCGCACCCGCAAGTTGCTGGTGCCTCGTCTCGTGTCTGTCGCCAACAGCTTTGCAGCGCAACTTATAAGAGAGAGAGAGAGAGAGAGAGAGAGAGAGAGAGAGAGAGAGGGAGGGAGGGAGCAGAGGTGGAAACTAATTTGGAAGGCAGACTGCGGCAAAGCACGCAGCGCGTCCACAATAAACAAGTGAGTCTGATTTACGCGGACGGAGACGCTCGGTTCCAGTCTTAATTATGTCTCGTCTGCGGCGAGAAGTTGGCTTAAGTCCACAACGTGGAGGTCTCGTGCAGCGTCAACTGCACTCTGACGTGTG